>NC_045435.1:56654344-56818527 GCF_002776525.5 Piliocolobus tephrosceles | reverse complement strand
GAAGGGAGGATGCGGGAAGGGAGGATGCGGGAAGGGAGGATGCGGGACGGGAGAGCATGGGAGGGGAGGAGAGGTCATGATGTTCCTAGGTGGCCGACTCTGATCAGTTTTGTTTTTTTTTTTAAATCTAAACATAGGATATGGGGTTAAAATGATAGCCTAGTCTGCATCTGTCAGAATATGTCATATCAGCAGGTCCCTGGACCTCAATGTTTAGGATCTAAATTCACTTTGGGGAAAGCTCAGCATAAACAGGGCCCATAAACAGTATGACAGTTACCTTCCTAAAGCAGCTGGTAGGAGACTGCTAAAATAAACTGCTAAAAACAAACAAACCACCCTAAGATATATACTTTCAATGTATCTCTAAAATCTCCATCTTCATCAGTCTGACAAATGAAACTGTTCTTCCTCCCTTCTACACATATACCTAGGCTTAATAATAACACCATGTTTGACCAACTTCCCTTTTCAAGATTGTCCTTGATGTTCATTTTTACACAGTTTCACCAAGAAACTAAATTTATAGGGGGCAAAGGGAGAAGTGAGGATGGGGAGGGAGAAGGCCTAGGTATCTGAAAGCTCTACTGAAAGCATACTATATTCAGCACTGTACTTGTTATATATTATGTCACTTAGTCTAACAACAATTCTGTGAGGGGGACATTATTCTTATTTAATGAATAAGAAAGCAGAGACTAAGAAGATTAAGCCATTCATCTGAAATCAGCTAGGATGGTAAGAAGATGAACATAGTAAGACTATATAAACAAGACAATACAAAAATATCAGACTACTTTGCAACTGTCTTTTTGGAGTTAGGCAGCCAGACTCTGCCCCTATGAATAGAGATGGATTTTCCCCTGAAAAAACTGAATATCCCACTGTAAAACATCATGGGAAGAAGTTTTTCCTGCAGCTGAAAATGAATCTCTGGAAATAAAAAAGCTTCTCTCTGGTCACTCTGCTTAGGAGACGAAAATTCAGAAAAATCTAGAATGATCAAGAGATGAGCTGCTCTTGGCCTCATAGAGGCAGGACAGAAGGTAATACAAAGCTGGTCTGGAATCACAGGTTGAATTCTGCAGAAGCAGCTGTCAAGACATTGTTTAGGACCAAAATATATATTAGGGAATAACACCAGTGAAAGGAGGGGCAAGGAAGCAGAATTGGACAAAGGAAAAAGTCCAAATGTCATACAAGCCTGATGAAGCCCTGACCACACCAGAGGGCATCTCTGGAGCAAGTACTACCCATCAGAAGTGTTCTCTGATGCATCTCCATGTCTCCCAAACCTAGGAACAGACCCTGGGGTTGGTCTGGGTTTTTGAACAGTTGAAAATTAGCCTCCAGACTGTACATTCTTTTCTTTATTACAGTCTGGCCTTGGTTGTGCTATGAGAAATTAGGAAAAAACCTGACTGTGGTAGAATGATAGAAGAGATGAAGTAGTTAGAATCACTTCAGCTCTAAACACAGTTTTAATTTGTTGAAATAATATGTATTGTCTCATATACAATATGAGATGTTCACAGGCAGAAAAACTACAGCGTTTGCGTGATTGGGGCACCACTTCCCTCTGTGATACGGGTTCTCTCCTCTGTGTTGGCTTCATCCTTAGGATGGTAGTAAAATGGACTAGTTCCAGATATAACATTCAACAGGGCAATGTCAAGAGGCAGAAGAGGGATGGTCTCTTCTGGTGCACCCTTCATAAGACCAAGAAAACCTTTCCCAGAACTCTCCACCTCCATCCCAGCAGACCTTCCCTCACATCTTATTTGTCAGAACAAGACACATGTCACTCCTAAACCAATCACTGGTGATCCCTTTGGAATAGTCAAGACCAGCTTAGTTTATTCAAGACCTGTCTGCTATAACTGGGGATGAAGCCAACTTCTCCTAAAGCACTTAGTTCTGGGGAGGAGAGATGGAATGTTTGGACAAAATCAGAATTCTCTCAGGAAGAAGACAAAAGCAAAAAGTTGGTTGAGCATGTAATCTACAATGTTCTCTACCTAAGGATGCTATTGCTAAAGTCAGTAAATGTCACTTAGCCAAGCAACTATGGTACAAGAATCAGAACTAGTAGAAGCACCAGCTTTAGAACAGTAACAGACAATAATCATACTGGCCTGTTTCTGCTTGTATACTAGAATCCGAAGAAAACCTAGATCATTAAAAATATTTTTTTTAACTCCTAGAAGGCTGATTTCCCAAATCAGTTTCATTTCTCTGTAGTTCTGGTTAACCTAGCCATAATAATAAAATACTCAAGCCCTGATCTGTGTGGTTGCAAGTTCATGAGTTCAAGCACAAGACATTAATTTTTCTCAGATCCCATCTTCCCTGGGGAAATCTATTGACCAGAAATCCACCCCCACAGCCCAGCATCATTCTCTGATAAGAGATTTGAAGGGATCTTTTACAGGGGACAACAGGCATGATTAACTGCTGTGGGAACGGGCAGATAATAATATTTATTGCATTTCCTAAAACTGAGGCTATAAGACAGCACATTATGAATATGCAAGTTGATTTAAATGAAGAAATGGCCTTAAAAGACATAATAATATTATGTTTAACTGATTTCTCAAAATGCTTTATTATATTCAAAATATAACTATCTTCTACTATGACAAATGAGAAGTTTTGAGCATAATTAAAAATCAGCAGAATATTCCAATACTTTGTTGTAGAAGTAGTCTTGTTTCCATTAAAAGAAGAAACTATTTCTTTGAAAATCATTTGTAACTCCAGCTCCATCACTCATTGGATGGTGGTTTTAAGTTCTTGGGGTCTTCTCATTCCTTCCTTTGTAAAATGCACATGATTTATAGGCTCCTTCTAAACCTCACAATTTATTATTGCAAGATATAATTGATTCCAGGAATCAGTCACATTGTGCTGTATCATAAATTTTGTATGGTTCTTGGGAGCAACAAGCTACGGTATTTCTTTTTGTTTTCATGTTTTCCAAATATGGCTTCATAGGCTTTATGCCTGTAATGTATGTCTTTCTTTAGTGGCTTTTTATTTTCTAGGTAAATTCCCATACTGTGCATTTTACTATTAGTCATTTAAACAATAATTTTGTAAAATACAGCAATGTTTAGAAACCTTGACAAAATAAGTATATAGATCTGGACACAATAATCTCCCACTGTCTTAAATAAGTTCACACTTTCGGCCTTCAGGATGTTCTGATGGAAGATGGGGATGGTGGAAAGGAAAGAAAGATGAGGTAAAATATCAAACACATCATTTTAGATCTGGAAGACTTTAGAAGTAATCTAATCCAGTGGTTCCCAAACCTTGTTATGCAGTCTATTATATGTGGAAGCTGCTTAATAAACTATCCCCCTCACTCCCAATCCCCCAATCCCTAAACAAACTCAGTGGCTCTGGAATAAAGTAAAATACTGAACATCTGTATTTTTATCAAGTTCCTCAGGTATTCTGAAGCACAGGCAGGTCTAGGAACCATCAATATAGTCTAATCACATTATTTAATAAAGGAGAAAAATAAAATTCAAATAAAGAATGAAGACAAAATGAAAATACCCAGGTCTCCTTTCCCAAAAGCCTGGTGTTCTTTCCACTACCTTATCAACATAAATTATAATTACATATAAAAATATGCCTAACATTAAATTAAAAACCAGTTACAATTCTTTGGATCCAAGGAGAAAGATTACCCAGGACAGTGCAAGAAAATGAGGATTAACTAGAGGAAAACTTACATCACGTAGAGAGATCCAGACCTAATAAGAAGAACAGAGGGAACTGGAGGAAAAGAAGCAGGAGACAGGAAAGACAGGGATGCTATGCAAATTAGTAAGGGAAAATAGACACAGTAGGACCTTGAATTAAACTCAAAATGAAAAACATTTATAATCTTTACATCTAGGAGGCTCAAAAGAACTGGCATAAATGAGAATGACTTTATATGTTGCATTTCTGTATTACACTTTCTCAATCAGCATAATAATCTGTGGATGGACAAACTGCAACAGAGCCCTATCAGCAGTGTTAGAGTACCTCCATTAAATACTAGGCCAATAACCAAGTCACTGCAGCCTAGGAAGAGCTTCCTCTGGGGTCTCCCATTTCCACAAGTACCTTTAAGCAGGACCCATCCAGAGTTTTAAGGTACTGACATGGTAATCTAATCATCACTATCATTATCATCAAATTATCATCATCAATTAAAAAAACTTATGCAGTTGAAGTACAGCAGTTATCAAGGGGAAAAATTATGTAGAGAATGTTTGAACTACAAAATGAATTTCTTTTTTGGCTGCAACATAAGAGAGCAGTTTGGTCCCAAGTATTTAAACATGTTAATTGAACACCCAGATTTGTTTGGCTGATATTTTGGTTATTTTTATTTTCTTAATATTTCAATAGAACAAAAGGACTGCAACACCTTTTGGGATGGCACATGAGATCAAAAGAGAAAAGCAAATTTTAAAACCTTGGAAAAACATTATGGCATGTTCTATAATTTATCAATAATTATCAGTGAAGTAGGTGATAATGGATATATTGTACCGACGACCTTATTAATTTCATGAAACTTCTGAATTTTATTTTCCATTAAAGGAGACCAAATCATAGGAGATGCATTAATTTCAAACCTATTACCTCTAGTGAAAGGTCATTTAAATTTGGCTATAACTTTAAAGGACAAATTGTTAGAATTAACTACTGATAAAAAATTAAAGATGAATTTTGAAAATACAGTATGACTTGCTTAGTTTTGAGCAAAATTTTAAAAAGAACATCCTGAGCTTGCTAAACTTTTCTTAAAATCTCTTTTTATATAACAAATACTTCTGTGAGACTGGTTTCTCTACTAGGAGTGTTATTAAAACAGACAACGGAAACAGTTTAGACATAACGTTATCTCCCTCAAGTGGCACTGTCATCAATCGAATCAAGATTAGATAAATTAACAAGCAAAAAGCAAGCTTATTTGTCACACTGAAGGCATTGAATCTTGATATACATGGTATTCTTTCAAAATGGGTTATAGGTATATAATAAAAGAAACCCTGGGTTCACTTTTAACATTTTATTTATTTATAATGGTGGAACAACAAAAACTTATAAAAATAATAAAAATTACCCATAGTAGCTGTTGTCAAATTTTTTGATACCTTTTACATCAGACAAATGATTGAGGATACCAGAGTACCCTTTAAGAACCACTGGTCTGTATTAATCATCTAGGCTTTGTAGTTTGTATGCATTTTTAATTTTATGATAATTTGTTTTTACTGTATTTTACAAAAGCATTGGTCTACAAAGGATTGGAAAAATTTTTTAAAACAAAACAAAACCTGACTTTTGCCACATGTAGTTTGAGAAGAATTGCTCTAATTCAACCCTGCACGACTGAGTTAGACATTTCTAGTCTAACACTGAATGATTCACTAGTCACTTCATTTGACAGATTATTAGCATTACACTGAAGTACTATATGAAAGTCATGGTAACCTAAAATAGTTCATTAAAAGCCAGATACGTGAAGAAAATCATCTAAATACCTTTAACTTTTTATTCTGTCAATTCATAATCTCACAATGTAGAAACAAAACAATCAAGGGCCTCTAAGAAGTCACATACGTGTTTTTACTAGTTAAAAGAATGAAAACAGCCTGCATGCCCATCAACAACTAAATAAATTATGACACAGTCATACAACAAAATATTATAAAGCCATGAAGAAGAATAAGGTAGCTTAATGTGTGCTGATTCACAACTGTCTCCAAGATATACTGGAAAGTACAGAAGCAAGTTACAAATAGTAGGTGTTATGATTCCACTTATATGAGAACAAATCTGAGGAGATGCCATTAAGCTGGGACTGCATTCTCTGTGGGAGGTGAAGGTTCATCTCAGCAGAGCTGGAAGCAGTAAATGCAAAAAAAAATAAAGCCATGTTGTGTTTATACTTTGAGAAGAGACTCATAATACGAACCAAGTTACATATGCCACCTCTGCAGGCTGGAAGATAATTTTTTAAATGGAACCACTTTTTCCCAGTTTCTAGCTTAATTTAGGGAACCCATTTCCTAAGATTCTCAACTTTAGGATGCACAAAAATTAGTGTACCAGATGGCATACACACCAAAAAAGCTGCATGTACTATATTTTATAAGACACTTTTTACAGATTTTTAAATTTAATTTTGGCTATATATTAAAGCTAACTTTAAAGAATCCTTAAAGCTGTATTCTTTAAAGGATGTGACTCAACTATAGTAAAAACATATACATAAGAGATGACACTAGCCATCTGTAAAAACACAACAATTCCAATTTTGAAAACCACTAAGACAGTCGATTTTAAGTGTTCTTACCACATACAAAAACATAAGTTATGTGAGGTAGTGCAGATGTTAATTAGTTCTCTTGAGCCATTCCACAATGTATACATATCTTAAAGCATCATGTTGTACATAATATATAGAATTTTTGTCAATTAAAAATTAAAATGTTTTTAAAAATTCCAAGAGGCATTTTATAAATGCACTACAAATGTAACCAAAGATCTAATCAAGAACACCCTGGGGTCCTAAAAAGTTTTAGCCTACTCCATTTAACTTAGGTTTGCTTGGTGCGTACTGCATGTTATGGACCACTGGGAATTCAAAGATGAAAAGATGCAATGGCTCTCCTCAAGTAGCTCATGGTCTAGAGGTACTGAACTTGAAGTACCTTGAATTTTTTTTATAAAGCAGGATAATCTAATAGAGGAAAAAAAAAATAGAGGCAGGAACCCCTTATGTGAGAGGAAGGCTTAATAGAGAAGGTAGCTTTGAGACGAAAATTTAAAAGGCTTGCATATCAGTTTCCTGTGGCTGTCCTAACAACACACCACAAACTGGGAATCTTAAACAACAGAAATTTACTGTGTAACCGTTGTGGAGGTTAGAAGTCCAACATCAAGGTACATGCTGGGCTCTGCTCCCTCTGAAGGTGGCTAGAGAAGAGCCTGTTCCAGGCCTCCCTCCTAGTTTCTGGTAGCTCCTTGGCTTATGGCAGCATAACTCCAATCTTCAAATGGCATTCACCGTGTGTGTGTGTGTGTGTGTGTGTGTGTGTGTGTGTGTGTGTGGTCTGTGTCTGAATTTCTTTTTTTGATAAGGGCACACTCATGTTGGATTAGGGCCCTCCCTAATAATTTCATCTTAACCTGATCACCTGCAAAGACCCTATTTCCAAATAAGGTCACATTCACAAGTACTAAGAGTTCGAACTTCAACATCTTTGAGTGGGGTGACAGTGGGGGTGGGGGGGGCCACAAATCAATCCATAACAGCTTGTCAAAAGCTGGGAATGGGACTTCTGGACAAGGAGGAAAGCATATACAATGAAACTGCACAGATAAGAAGAGTATCATGAAGAGTATAACATACCCTTTGAAGGATCTCCTCTGTGCAGGTGATACAAGCCACAGAAAGACCACTCTACATGCACTGTAAAGAATAGATGTACAGGAGCTATACTACAGACAAGGAGACTATCTGTGATGTTATTATAGCTTTGATTCAGGGAAGGGATGATGGAGAGGGTTGCTTTCACTATGAGAGAGAGAAAAAAAGCCAGAGGAAAGGAAAGAGAAACTGAGATATATTGATCACACACATTGGCTACTAGCTGTAAGTTACCTCATTTGGTTCTCATAACCACCTTATGCCATAGATATTGATAATTCCATTTTTACAGGTAAAGTAACTAAGACCCTCAAGTTTAATCCAAGGTCACACACTTAGTAAGTAGCAGAACCAGCACTCAGAGACTTGTCTGACCGAAAAAGCCAAAAAATTTGAGAGATGTTTACAGTTTCAGGGATGAGATAAAATAATTAGAAGAAATAACAATTAGAAAGGTTTAGAACAATTTACATATTAAATAAACTTTTGGGGGAAAAAAACAGGGGGTAAGGAAAATAAATAGGTGTATTTACACGAAACAATTGGAAGAGTTTACAATAAACCAATAAAAGTTATTACCTGGAGGGTAGAAAGGAAGGAGTAGAGAAAGAAGAAGAAAAGTGGGAACAGGAGTGGAAATGAGACTCCTTAACAAATATTTTTATATTCTTTTGAGTTTTTAATCCATGTGAATATACTTCCTCTTCAAAAAAACAACCAAAAAGATTTCAGAAAGAAAGAAAAATTCAGTAAAATAGCAAAGACAAGCCAGAATGAAGAAGATTGTATAGGTATTTAAAAGCTGGCTTAAGTCTTTTGGTAAAAATTTACAACCTTAATTTTGTTTATTTAACATGACTGATTTGTCATTATCATGATACATTTTATTTAATGTTGTCTAGAACAAAGAGAAAACATCTTTAAAGACTCTGTGTGGGTTAAAAAGACAGCTAAATCCAATAACAATGTAGGAAAAATTAGAATCAGTAATCCCTATTATCATTTTGTTAAACCTCTAATCTCCATGAAACATAAAATCAATGTACTTATCCAGCTGCAGAAAGAAATTACATTCAGATGAATACGAGGGAAAAAGCTTTATTGCGGTTTTACCAGAAGAAATGCCTGGTTGCTAATAAAATACAGTACTAAGAATTTTAAATTTTGTCTTTTAAAGGGAAGAAATAATACAGAGGAAAAGGGTGTAAAGTGAATACACTGCTATTCTTAATTTCTACAGTAATTAGTTAGAATAAAAATCAATTCACACAAACCTTCTACAATTTCTCTACTCCCTAATTCTTGCCTTATCAGAGCAAAGAAATAACTACTTGGTACTGAGAGTGGGGAAAAATCCTTATGGTAACATGAATAGCTCTTAGACCACAGTTATTACAATTTCAACCCTTTTATACTAAATGGCACTTTCAGTGAAAATAATGATACCAGCGCAAGAGTGGAAAGTGGGAGAACTGTTGCTCAGTCAATTCTTATTTAGAGATAGATTTTAAAAGAAAATCTTATTTTGAAACTTAAAGGTCATAAAACACTCTCTTAAAATAAGGAATCTCGTTTTTGTCCTGCATCAATCATACGTTCCTTTCTCCCAAGACTGCCTTTGGAGACTTAATATCTCCAAACATTCTACCAAACAAGAAGTCCAAAAATGTCTTCATTGATTGGCTACTCTGCTCAGTGAAAAATTATTTTTTTATTGGAAATGGCTGTCAGAGCTATTTTTATTGATCTCCTAAAGGCTCAATCTGTAATCATGTACTACACTTCTCTACTCTGAGAACAAAATGAATTAGATGACTGCCTCTCTTTTTCAGACTGCATATTATGCCATTTTAGGAGCTCAGACTGTGGACCTGAATGGAATTGATGACCTGCATTTGATGCCTCTCCCTTGAGGATCTTTAGACTCTTAGAGAAATAGCTAAGGAGAGAAGGCTTGCAAACCTGCTACAAATTTGTTCCTTTTAGCTCCAATCTCCTGAAGAAAACCACCCCCACTTTCAACTTCTAGAGGCAACAATGAAGCACAGAAAACCTTTTGAAAAGGAATTTTCAAATGCCCATTTGTATTAAAAGGCACAAGTATCATTTCATCCCTTCATTGTTGTCAAAGAAAGAACTATATGTTCAACTAGAACTATTTGATAGTCTGTGGGATAAACTTACGGGTCCTTAATGTTAGCCTGTTTCCAAATATTAATACATTCTCCAACCCATCTGAAATTTCATTAAATTTCACATTAAGTATTTGTCTTTTCTTGGTTAAAGCTTTGACTCCAGAAACCCTTTGTTAAAATTCAAATAAAAGCAAACGATTAACAAATTAAAATAACCTAAGTAACGAATATCTTTGATCAGTGCATGCCTTATTTTCCAAAATGATAACAGAGAAAATGGCCAACAGTATGCATAGACTTTAATAAAGGAAAAAAGCATAATAGAAGTCTAAGTATTTGCCACTACCTAAAGATGGTGTTACTCATCTAAAAGGGATTGACTTAGTCCATTCAACTGCTATAATGGAATACTGTAGACTGGGTAGCTTATAAATAACAGAAATTAATTTTTCACAGTTCTGGAGGCTGGGGAGTACACCATCAAGGTGCCAGCATATTTGGCATCTGGTAAGGGACCGCTTTCAAGAAGACAGTGCCTTCTTGCTATGTCTTCAGATGGTAGAAGAGGTACAGGATCTCTCAGGGGCCTCTTTTTTAAGAGCACTAGTCCCATTCACGAGAGATCTGCCCTCATCACCTAATCATCTTCCAAATGTCCCACTCCCCATTATCATCACCTTAGGGGTCAGGATTTCAACATATGAATTTTGGGAGGATACAAACATTCAGACCATAGCAAGAACCCTAGAGAAAATATCAAGGAGGAGCTAAGAATGTGAAATGCTAACAGAGAAGATGGGAGGCTAGGAGCAGAGGCTCATGCTTAGAATGCTAGCACTTTGGGAGCTGAGGCAGGCAGATGGCTTGAGCCCAGGAGTTCAAGAGCAGCCCAGGCAACATGGCAAAACCCCATTCTTACAAAAAAAAAAATAGTCATGCATGGTGGCACGTGCCAGTAGTACCAGCCACCCTGGGGCTGAGGTGGGAGGATCTCCTGAGCCCTGGAGGTTGAGGCTGTAGTGAGCTGTGATCACGCAACTGCACTCCAGCCTGGATGACAGAATGAGACCCTGTCTCCCCCAAAAAATAAGTAAATAAAAAATGAAAGAAGGAGAAGGAGGATAAAGAGAAGGAGAAGGAGAAGACGGAGTAGAAAGAGAAGAAGAAGGAGGAGGAGAAGGAGGAGGACAAGAAGGAGGAGGAGGAGAAGGAGGACAAGAAGGAGGAGGAGAAGAGAAAGTACAAAAGAAGGGGCTTGCCCTGCTTTCCCATTTTGCTACAGGTGGCCCTGGCATCAACTCTGCATTTCCTACATGTGACTGATCCACTTTAAATACTATCTTTGACATATATTTCACACCAGTGTGATATTTTCTTGCCACCAAAAATGTCTTTAAGCTGGCTCTTCCTAGGCATTCACACTACTGTCAACAATTACTTCAAAAATCAGGGAAGGCAAAAAGATCTACTGAAAAAAACAGTACCATAGATTCCAACCCAAAATATAAAGAAGCATGGGGTACTTTGTTATTTGGGATTATCTGTGGTGCCCATAAATGAGAAAAGCTAAGATAAAGGGATTATTTAATGCATTATTTTTCTGGTAAATTGAATATCTTAGTAAGCAAATGTTACTTCCAATACAAAGATTTAGCTGATAACTTTGATATAAACATACTTTATGGTAGATTTGCTAAGCTTTCACGCCCATTTATAATAAGGTCTCTAAGAATCAGCTTCTCAGAAGTAAGATGAGGCTTTCTTCTGTTTCTCAATAGAAACTATCACATTCCTAGAACTCCATGAGTGTAGTTCTCCCGTCTCTAAGTCACCAAGTAAGGCAGCTGCATTATCTCTTCCATAATTCTCAGGTACAATTATAATTATAATGGGCATAATTATACCCAAATCACTATTCTCCATAAAATAACTTATGCTTAAAGTAGTTTGACTTAACAGTATCTCCTCTTTGGAAATCACTAATAGTAAGGGCTGTATATAATACTTGCATTACTCCTACGACTATGCTCAGAATGAGTAACTTTACAAGGCCCTTTTCTAAAGAGTCTACTCAAAATAATAAAGTGGCTAAAGCTAAATACCAAAATATTAATGATGGTAATTGTTACATAAAGTTATGGGTGATTTTTCTTTTTTGTGACTCTCTAGAGTTTATGAATTTTTCACAATGAGAATGCATGATTCTTATAAGGAAAAAAATGTATATGGTTTTTCCTAAACTTTGACAATGAAATTTCCCAAACAAGATTAATCTCTCTACATGACTACAACTCGTATGTAATATTAACAATTCTTTTCTATTATTTAGTACTTTGTTCCATATACTGTATTTCCTTGTATAGGTATGTAATAGATTACAAGCTCTCTGAGGACGCATTTTGGGCCTTACACATATATGTCGCCTCATATAGTACCTCATAGTGCCTCATATTTGCTAAGTGATCAGGACTGTATGAGGGATGAATGATACTTCCAATAACACAAAGGTTAAAGTTGATCTATTCATCCAATATGCATAGAACTGCTCCAATGCTGAAATACTTCCATACTAATTGGTAAACACTATAATAGCAATGCAATAAGCAAAAAAAAAAAAAAAAAAACTAAAAGCATAAATTATAACTTAAATTCATTAATTCAAGCTAATTGTCAGAGCATGTTGTGAAAATAAATCCTAACTAGGTGCCCCATTAAGCGAGAAATTATAAATACTTGCAGAAATATCCACCTGTTTGGCCCACAGCAAAAGTATGCAGTAAGAATGTACTGCACATTCTTTACAGGACTTCTTAAGAGTATCACTCATTTGTTACATTCTTAAATTACATAGTTCTATTTTCAAATAGTTTAGTTTTTTCTCTGGTTTTTATTGTCAGCGCACTACAATTCTTGTGTAAGTAATAAGTGTGTAGCTTTTTAATATTTATAAATGGAAAAGTTAACAATAAAATATTAAAAACAAATTATCAGAATAAAAGTACTATAAAGTTAGGGCAAGTTTCTTATTGTTCCTTTTGAATATTATAAACGTGAATTTTCTGCATCTATAAGAAAACAAAGTAAAAACTGTATTAACAAAGAACCAAGGCTGGGAACATCTAATACAGCACAAAAGCAGTAACAGCCTAGAAAGTCTTTTTATGCTGTGCAACAATCAGTGCATAGTAAAACAAATTTTAGCTCTGGAATGAAAAATGTATTTGAAGAAAGAATATGATTGGTTTATTTTCTGAACAAAATGATGAGTAAAATGGTGCTGAAGGTTTTATTGTCTAAATTTCATTTTCAACACACCAGCAGTCATGTTCTGTTAAAGCCCATGATTCCAAAAGAAAATGCAATCATTAATGAGGAAAATATAAAAGAATATTACAAATAAGTTTCACAAGTTGAAGCTTGTAAAATAATAAGTTCAAAGAAGTTTTATCAGTGTCAATAAGGCAAATGTAAAACATTAAGATCCATCATAACACTGTCATAACATATAACACCTAATGCGCACTTATAAAACTATGTACTACAGATAAAAATTATTAAGCATTTTAGGCATGAAATATTTACACAGAACTTTAAAATAAAGAACAATGCAATGGGTGTATCCCTGCAACCTAGATTTCTGTTTTTGGTTATTGTGAAACTATGTATTGCAATGTTCTCAAACTGTGGTCCGGGGATGGCTGGGATACCTGAGATCACTACAGGTGGGCTGCAATGTCAAAATTATTTTCATAATAATACGTAAGTGTCATTTGCCTTGTAACTCTCGTTCTCTTACAAGTGTACGTGTTTTCCAGAGGCTACATGACATCATCTGTCTCACAGCTAATGGAATGTGTGCTGTATGTTCCTGAGTTTTTATATGTTCTCAGTTTTAATTCCTAATATGTTAAATATTGGTAGATAGAACCACACAACGCAAAGCTTTTGGGGGGTCCTCAACTATTGTTAAGAATATAAAGGGAACTGAAACCAAAAAGTTCAGAACCAGCAACTTAACAAAATAAGAAAATAACCTTTCAGAAATCAAGGCAGTAAAACATCAATTGTTCACAATGAAGATTCAAATGTTTCCTATTATACTGTCATGTGAAATTTAAAACTTTTGAAGACTATTTAATGGTTTCTGTTGATTTTGTGGAGCTGGGAAGAATAATACCTGAAATAATATATCAAAATTATTTCACAAGTTCTTGAGAAAATGATTTCAATAAATAATATTTACATATAAATCTTTACTGGATTTTTACAGGCAATATAATAAGGAAAAAGTCTAGAGGTTTAGCCAAAATTATAGCAAATGTTAAAAAATATTTAATTTGATGCTAAGGTACCTTGTTCAATTACCTATGGGTGATTCCATAAAAGGCACAGTATTAATCAAGTTCTCACTATATTTTTTCTTACATGCTTTCTGTGTATTACCATACTCTAGTAGGCAATATGCAAAAAATTTAAATAATATACCTTAAGAGCTCAGAATTGAAATAATGAAAAATGGAAAAATATTTGGGCCTTAGTCTTAAGTCCAGACTTAGGCTCTAAGTCTGGAACTGCAAAAGCAGTTTAAAAATTGTATCAGACTTTATATATTTACTTTTATGGCAATTATGAAACAAGAACAATTAAACCTAGGAAATACACCATTTTTTGGAGGTTTGGTTTCAATAAACAATGTTGTAGCAGAATTCTCTTTAGCTTCAAGAAACGTCTCACTCACATTTTTATAGTTAACATACTACTTTGACAAAAATAAATGTAATTTATAAAATTTTAAAAAGTAGCTAAAAAGAGAAAAAGCAGACATTTTTAAAAGTTAGACAATTTGAAATAAAATAAGGAATCAATTTCAAAAAAGAACTATTAGATGTAAAACTGCATTTGTTTCTGATGATAAAAGTGAATGACATAATGAATTTTTTAAGTTGTTTCAATTTATCGAACCCTAAAACTTGGCTGAATGATATTTGCTAAGCTCCATAAATAAAAGCGATCAAAAGCCTGGGCGTGGTGACTCATGCCTGTAGTTCCAGCACTTTGGGAGACCAAGGTGGGTAGATCACGAGGTCAGGAGATCGAGACCATCCTGGCTAACACGGTGAAACCCCATCTCTACTAAAAATACAAAAAAATAAGCCAGGCGTGGTGGTGGGCGCCTGTAGTCCCAGCTACTCGGGTGGCTGAGGCAGGAGAATGGTGTGAACCCAGGAGGTGGAGCTTGCAGTGAGCCGAGATCGTGCCACTGCATTCCAGCCTCGGCGACAGAGCGAGACTCCGTCTCAAAAAACAAAACGAACAAACAAAAATTCCATTGGACATATCTACTAAAATTTAACCTATTTTCCTAATGGTGAGATTTCCAGTTCCTTATAGGTGACCTATAAGTCCGCCACCTAGCCCGGCTAGTTTTTTTGTATTTTTTTAATAGAGACAGGGTTTCGCCGTGTTAGCCAGGATGGTCTCGATCTCCTGACCTCGTGATCTGCCCGTCTCAGCCTCCCGAAGTGCTGGGATTACAGGCTTGAGCCACCGCGCCCAGCCACTCCAATGGAATTCTATACAACCACTAAAAAGAATGAGATATTTTACAGGTTGTACTAACATAAAATTATTCAATTTTGGAAAGGGAAAAAAGTATATATGCATATATGGATGTTTATACATGCAATAACAATTTCTAGAAATTAACTTTGAGGGATAGAAGTGAGAGGACTTTCACTTTAGGTATTTTACATTCCTTGAATTTTTACAAGTATGTACTGCTTTTTATTTCATTAAAAGAAACATACGTACATATGCATCAGCCACTCAGGCATTTTTTACACACTTTTTTAAAAAGTTTAAAAGCTCCAATACCACAATATTAATAATAGTTATGAGTGATTTTAACTTTTTTCTTTTTGCCTATTTCTCTTCTAACTTTTCCACCATATGAATAAAATGCTTTTAAAATTAGAAATCACTAAAATTACTCAATAAAATTTTCAGTGAAAAAATTAGAAATGTACCAGATAGGTTGAAAAAGATGCAATGCAAGAGTATGATCTTATTTTCATAAAACAGTGGCCCTTCCCAGCCACTGTTGAAGTGAAATATACATTGAAGTGAAATATACACTTCACTTGTGTTGAAGTGAAATATACATTTCAATGTATGTTTGAATAAATTATTACATATAATACATACTAGGTTGCTACTATTTCATCTGGTAGGGGAGTGGGGAAGTAGAGGAAAGCTAGAAGAAACAGAAGAGATATTTTTAAAACAAGTCTGTGGTTTTATCTGTACATTTAGATTAAATAATGGAGAAAAAAATACAAAAGCTTTTAAGAAAAAAGGCCACCATATACAATATGTTAAATTTCTGTAAACTGTAGTTTGCCAAACTGTTTTGGTCTGTGGTGACCTTCTGTGTCTAATTTTTTCATCATGTCCACAAGTCAAAGGAAATGCCTAAGAGTTCCATTAGATTCAAATAACTTAAACATTTATTTTCCAAATAGCCATTTAGAAGAATAATGAACATAAATCATAAAAAAAAAAATCTTTCACACATTTTCTTACTAATGGGATGTGTGTGCCTGTTGGTCATCACACAACCTTCTAACTTTGGAATCAGATAGGATGCTGTCAGTCTCATTTCCCGTTCCACATTGATTTTCACTAGTATTTGCTTCATATTACGGCAATTACCAAAAACCCAGCTTCACAAATATATGACCAAAAGGAAAGTGGCACAATCTAATGTTGAAACCATGGCCTACCTACAGCTAGTAATTTGCCCAGACGTTGAATATCATTGTTTCCCTTGAATATTTAAAATATAATATTCCCTTTGGAGTCCCAAGGTGCCTCAGTGCAGTTTAGGAACAATAGATTCAAGGAATAGAGGGCTTTTTTGGCATCTTGTTAGTTCTGCATTAGCTAGTTGTTTGTGCTTAGAAAATTCTATTATCATCAACTAAGCAAAGCTTAAAGTAAATTAGCAAATGTTCCAGTATAGGGAAATAGAATATTTTGTAAGCTTTCTGATAATTCATTGATTTGGATAATTGATGCTACTGCTCTCACATCCATACTTCTCTTCTGCTCATCTTTTGAGCTCCCTTTCCTAACTCTACAGTGGTATGAAAAATTTAAAGATGATCCCATGCGAAGGCAAAATAATGACCCCGGAGAGTTCAGGCACCTGCTATCTGCAATCTAGGTCTGTGACCATTTAGAACTACCTCACCAGAAAATACTTAGGGAAGGTGAGGAATATACGATAATATCAATGAAATTCTTAACTGCTTCATCACTGGTACACAGATGCCAGTTTCCTAATTTCTGTCATACATCTGAGCAGTAAGCAAACATACTGACAAGGGAAAAAACTATGCATGGACAGAATCTCCCTGTTGGCACAGCACAAAAATGTCATCAGCTTTAGGCAAAGAATTAAGAACCAGAAATTATTATTTTGTGTGTCTTCCCACTTTAAAAAAAATTAATATTCCAAAGCTTTTGGACAGATGTAAAAGCATTCTGAAAGAATGACTATGATGGGTCTCTATCCCTCAAACAACTAGTCCTATTGAGTTCCCTTTCCTAACCCTACAGTGGTATGAAAAATTTAATACCCGCTAACCTAGCTTAGTATTGCAACATAATCACCCCACTCAAAAATTAGAAGCTACGAGGCTGGTGGATCATGAGGTCAGGAGTTCGAGACCAGCCTGACCAACATGGTGAAACCCCGTCTCTACCAAAAATACAAAAATTAGCTGGGCATGGTGGCATGCGCCTATAATCCCAGCTACTCAGAGTGGAGGCTGAGGCAGGAGAATTGCTTTAAACCCGGGAGGAGGAGGTTGCAGTGAGCCAAGATTGCGCCATTGCACTCCAGCCTGGGCGACAGAGCGAGACTCTGTCTAGAAAAAAAAAAAAATTGAACCTTCAAAGGCCCTCTGTTGTTTCTAAATACAATTTAATTTCTGCCCCCAAAGGAAGATGGTTTCAGAACTTCACAACGTTCTCTTAACTTCCTTATTATTTACCGTTTTACCCATGAAAATCAAGAAGGACCTCAAGCCCACAGTGGTGGTGTTCTTTCTACCAACTCCATCTCTTTATTCATTATCATGCAGCCTTTTCTGCTACAGTACATAGCATAATTGGCTCCTGGTGGGCTGTAATGCCACCACATTCAGAGTGAGGGCTATCCCAGCCAAACCAGAACTGAACTACACTGAAAGCAACTACGAGGTTTCGGGGAAATGGGAAGAAAGACAGTGACAGAAAGGAAGCCTGGGAAACTCAGACTGGAGGTGAAAGAGCAGCTAGAGGCCAAGACAGTCCCAATTAGGGAGGGGCAAGAATCCAAGGATCTCCTCCTTCTCTTAGCACTTACAAAGCTGTTTCCAAAGTAAGTCCTACATTTCCTGTTCAGTTAAATCTCCAGGACAATCCTATGAAACTGGCATTATTATCAACCTCATTTTGTGGGTGAGGAAACAGGCTCCAAAGAGCAAGTAACCGCACTGGGCCACTGTGGTGTAAACCAGTCACTCATAGACTGTCTGTTGAAGGGTGTTCTTACATTACTACACTAGCAACTAGACACCTGAAATAAGACAGGAAGCTCTATGAGTCAGAGCTTAAGCCCTTGCCTTCAAGCAAGTATATATCTTAATTATATCAATTCTGTTCTTACAGATTTCCTACAAGGAACCCCCTCCATACTCACCCTCCATCTCCCATTACAGTACTTCTTTTCCTTTTGTCAACTGGATCTATCACTTCTCTTAATTTAAACCCATTTTCTTTGTTGCTATCATCCAGAAGAGGTAAAGCATCTGGTTGCAGGGTTTCTAGCTAGAGCACTCTGCAAACTAAATGACCATTTAAAATAGCACCTAGCACAATGGCCAACACACAGTTGGTACTTAATAAATATGTTGAATAACTAAATGAACAAATGCTAAAAATAAACCTTTCTTTGTTATGAATGACTCCAGCATCAAATAAGTTGTGGTATCAACAAAAACAACAAAATGTTTCAAAACTTCTTCCATAATTGATTAAGTTGCATTTTTGCAACTATTAGCAGATCTAGATATGAGATCCAGGTATAAGGCATAATAGGCAAATCACACATGGCATAATGAGTGGCACACTGTAGCCATTCAATCTGGTGAATCAATTTAAATTATGCTGGGTTTGGTTTTTTAATCACAATGAAACTTAAAAGACATACCCAATTTTTAACTCTCAAATAAAACACATTCCCAAGTTTAGTATCTTTAGACAGTATTTTCCATCTTTTGTCAAACATATTCACTCAGTCATTTTAGAACTGCATATGTACTCGTTATACCTTGAACATAAATTTCTCTTAGATTGTGTAAATGTGAGTCTAAACAAATCACAGCAAAGGAAAATGTTTATCTGAATTTTCTCATCACAATTTGCTATAAACATTTTTTAACTCTTTCCTCATTTTCAACAGAGCAAAAACTTCTTGTCCAATTTATGTAAAATGGGTATTTTATCATTTGTAATTAAATGGACAAAAGGATAGGGTTATCACACCACCTCGTGGACTGTAAGGGTATTGCTGCTATAGAGCCAAAGCACATTTTAAGAATGAGAAGGTAATACTGAACATCGGCTGCTCATGCTTTTCCCTTCCCCTCCAGCTCTTCTGCCCCAATTCTACATCTTCAAATCCTACTCACTCCTCAAAACACAGTTTAAATGTCCCCCTCATAGAACCTTCTAAATCAAACTGTATCTCTTCTCTAAATTTCCATGCCGCCTTATCTGGTTCTTATTTTCTACTTCATATTGTATAGTCTTATCTCCTCTGCTAGACTGTAGGTATTTTGAGGATATGTGGACAGTTACCTTCAGAGGTGTGCTGAAGCTAGTTCATACCTACTGTCATCAATAGCTTAATATTCAGAAAGCTTACAAGTTGGTTGTTAAAGTGTTGGTAGCTTAAAATTTGCCATGGTAGGTGCACTGACAAAATGGAAGTCAGAAAAAAAAAAACAAACTGTAAATCAGAACACTTATAAAACTTTGTTGACCAATTTTAACTTCTTCATATCTCATTATCTCTACAGTAATATGTAGTGAGGAGAGGTAGTGATAGTGCCTACCTCACAGGACTCTTGTAAGGATAAAAGAATCCACATAAAATGCTTTGTCTAATGTCAGGCACATAGTATGTGTCCACCAAATATTATAATAATTATTCCCCATAACTCTATCACAGTGCATTGCAAGTAGCAGGTCCTCAATAAACATTCAATAGTTAAATGACAATCAAGAATTTCAATGGGAAATTTAAGATACGTTAACACTGATGGTAGTCCCAGCTTAACATAGGAAAATTATTACAGGGCATATAAACTGTTGACTTATAAATATTCCAGATGTTTTCACTTGCTCTGACTCCCATCTTATTCCTGCTTGAAATCAATCTCTCTCCCCCACTCATCTCTGCTCTTTCTCCTTGTCTCCTGCATTTCTCTCCCGTTTTTATTCACTCTAAAGTGCCTTCCTCGCTCCTTCCTCTTTTTACCACTTTATTTCATAATGTAAAATAAATAATTTATGCCTCACGTTGTTCCAGAAAAGGTTTGCAGTGAATAATAGATAACTTGGTTTCATGTTTAGTGAATAAGAATTTTATACTTCTCCAAGGGAAGGAAATGAAGTTGCTTTTTACCACTTCTATCAGTGATTCCATGATCCTGTTTGATTGGTCCTTGGCAGAAAATGGGTTCTTTATATAGACCTTTGGGGAAAGATGAAATTAAGTTTCGAAGTGCAAAGTGGAAAACTAAATTGCCATGAATTCCAAATACTTTCCAACAAGGGAAGCAAAAAAATGTCCTTATCTTTTAAGGTTGATGTGGGCCACATTTCCAAATACATAATCTCTCACTGCTTCTCTGATCTGGATTAGAATAAATTCTATCTAAAATAATCTTCCACCAAATGTCTTTTGCCAACTCTCTCCTGTGAGCTTCTCTTCCTCTCACCTCACTTCAGCTACCTCATCCCAATCCTAACATGGTGTGTCTTTAGATACAAGGTTGCTTCCAATAGCTAAGTATGTTTGAGGATCAGCCAATAGCTTCTAAAAAATAAAACCAAAGATTGAAACAACTAATTATTTGCAAAAACATGTTTGGAATAAAACACCAGTTGTTCAAATGTAAATCTATTGATCAAAAATAAAATTTTCCTTATTTATCAATTATTCATTAGCACATTTTTTAAATGCAGGAAAAAAATTTAAAGTATTGGCTTTTCTCTAAGATGATCATTTGCCCTAGAAGATATAAATGCTGTCCGTGATCATTTCTAGTTTAAAAATACACATAGGCTAAAACAAATAGCATGTCTATAAGTCAGTGGTTAAATGGAAGGCGTTTTGTTTAGTGGAATATCTACTTCAGTGTTGGTCTACACAATGCCTTTACCCAAGAACATATGGCTGATGCAGTACATGACAAGAAGGGGCTTTGCCTAATAAGTGAAAATAAGGTGGGTGAGTCAGAAATTTAAATTTCAACTAACCTAAAGGCAGCTATAAGATGAGGCAGTATATTGTATTTTATTCACCTCGTGGTCTGTTCCAAAGGACACTGTCAAACACAATGATTCTTTTACCCACCAGCTGTCACCAACAAGTTAGCTATACTTTGTACTTTCCCTTTGTGCTTGAAAGCCAAAGCTAGAGCAGATGGCTGGATTAAGTGCCAGAGCAAAGGTAAAATTGGCTATTTCATCTGAACAGGTACTGCCAGATTTCATTAAGACAAAAGCCCCAGCAACAAATACTTACAAAATTTAGGGTCTGGAAAGTGCAATCTGAACTGCTTAATTTACCAGCTAAAAACACAAATGCTCTTTGGGGAAAAACTTTACCTAATTTGCTAAGAGATGAAGAAAGACATACATATTTCATCTGCAGTGAGAAGTGGTTTCCTGTGTCATTAACCCTATAATTTCCAGGCTCTGTAAAAAACAATTATATTCAAAGTTCTTCTAAGCTAAATTCATGGTTGAGTTCCAGAACATGAAATTTAATCTTCCAGAGCTGAAACTCTACCAAAGCAAAGATGTTTGAAAATACTTGAGTTTTTTAAAAACTGCAAATTAAAATGACAAGGGAACAGCTAAATGAACAACTAAATGAAAGACTTTCGAACTGAGGGATTAAAGCTAGAGTCAGGATTCAGGAGATGGGAATTCAGAGCTGCATGATATGGCCAATCATTCATCAATCACATAGTGCAATTATAATATATAACTGGAAGTGGAAGAGTTAGGATTAGAATGACACTGAAAAAATCCCTCCCACTGTTGCAAAGAAAGCTCAGTTTCCCAAAACACAACCTCCTTGACTTTCCATTCTGAAGCTAAAAGGTTTTGGAGTTCAAAGAGCCACCTCTTTTGCCTCTTCTGAGTGGCACAGACATACAGCAGTTTGTTGCCTCCATTCACTTATTTTTAAAAGCCCAAAAAGATAAAGAGAATAGAATGAGAAATCATTTCTATTACCATTCATAAATTGGCAATTTCCTCAGCATTTTTACTACTAAGAGAGACATAATCATATATGCAACAGATTTATTATTCAGTTCCCTCACTCAGGTAACTCACAATTAGTAAAATTATGGTAGTAACATTTGAATGTCACAAAGCAGAAACCTCAGTAGCCTAACAGACTGTTCTAAGTAGTCAGGCTGTAAGACTAGGATATTCACAGTGAGATCAAGGTTTCCTCTGAGGCAGATTAATTAATGTGATTATATTTTCAAAGCCCAAGAGCACAACCGTTAGTAAAAACATCTCTCAAGCTACATAATTCCCTTCACTATATAAATCACTATACTTTCAAATGGGATGAAAAACTGTATATGTTTTCTAATTTCGTGATTTCTAATCCTTTCCTTCCTGCACAGCAGAAAGAAGAAAAGCAGTCTCTGAATATGGCAAAGGCTTAGAAACATAAACAGTGAGAAACTTTATCTTCAGAAAGGCAGAGTTTCAGACCTAGGCCCACATTCACCCCTACCACTCATACATGTGAAATACATTTTTTAAAATACCTAATCTATCAGAATTTCAGTTCTCAGATCTTGGGCAGTGGAGATATTAATACTGCCTACTTTGTGGAATTGCTGTGAGGATCAAATTTAAAATATGTGTAATGTTTACTACAGTATCTAGGAATGTGCTGTCCATTGCTATATGTTGCTATTTAAATCAAATTTAATTCAAATTGATAAATTTTAAATTCAGCTCTTCAGTCACACTAGCCATATTTCAAGTATGCAGTAGTCACACATGGCCACATCCATTCAATCCCAGCACTTTGGGAGGCCAAGGGACAGGGATCATTTGAGCCCAGGAGTTCAAGACCAGCCCAGGCAACACTGCAAGATCCCATCTCTACAAAAAATTTAAAAAGTTAGCCAGGCATCATAGTGTGTGTCTCAGTTACAAAGGACCCTGAGGCCGGAGGATTGCTTTAGGCTGAGAGATCGAGGCTGCAGTGAGCCTCTGAGGTACAATGAGCCTCTGAGTTGCAGAGAGTGTACCACTGCACTCCAGCCTGGGCAACAGAGCAAGACCCTGTCTCAACAACAAATGTTAATTTGGTGTGTCTGACATTTTTTTCCTCCTCCTCACCAATTCCTCTAAGTTATCAGGCTGCCCAGGTTTCTCCTTGTCTGGAACGAAAGCAATACGTAAAACATATCTGTGTTTACTATTTTTTTCACTCCCAGGAACATTGGAGTTCTAAAAGAACATGACATGGAAACAGCAATGTTTATTGCAAATGGGAGTTCTAATGATGAGGATTTCAGGCACTATAGTTAGACACTGAAGAAGGTCTTTTGTACTAACTATATGTGTGAGGAGAGTAAAAAGGAGTCTCCACAGTACTCTTCAATTCATATGTAGAGATCCACTGTCTGCAGTGACGCTGATTTTAACACATTAACACTGAGATAATGAAAAAGAAAAGAACTTTTCCCTCTGTGGAATTCTTTTTATGCCAAACTTTTCCTGCTTGAAATATCTAAAAATAATTATAAATCATCAACATTTTTCCAAGAGATGCTTTAGACAAGTTAGTCTTGGGCAACTGAGTAAAATTTTTTGCATTTGGTTTTTTGTTTCCATGGTTTCATTTCCTTTCTCCACCCAAATGCTAGAACTGGGGCTGTGAAGCTACCAGAGTGAGAATGCCAGGGGCCTATATAGTTGCAGAAACGTTGCATTATAAGCAGAAAATTAATACAGTCTATAAGAAGGATTCTAGTCTCAAATGATATTTGGGGATATCCGGCAAAATTATCGTGTAGATACTTGTAGATCTGGGCTTAGAATGTTTTGGGTAGGTTGCTCTAAAATAGGACACCTGTGGAACTAAACTTCAAAGGTTACACATCTTTGCTTTCAAAACTGCAAGTAGAAAAGGCTGGCGGTGAGCCTTATTATAGATGAGAAGGAAGATCTAGTACTTCAGAAAAAAATCTGTTTCTAGATGATGTACTTATAGGTGGTATGCAAAGCTTACTACCTAGAACATGAAATGAACATAACTGCAAGCTGTGCTTTTCAAGGTCAAACTGCCAACAAAGCAAGTCTGCTCTCATAGCCTTGGTAACAGTATTTGAATATGCATGATAATAAATTTGTTCATATGTTTTCCGTGAGTGAAATTAATTTCTTGCTGGTGACACTGCAGGTTATATAAATACATAATACTTTTCTTTCACCTCTTCACATATTATCAAATAATCCACATTTGACTGCGTAACATTTTGAGACAGTCTACAATCATCAATCCTGGATACTACTTCACAGCTAAAGTACTTACACTAACAATATTCTGATTGTAATTTTATCTTTATGTTTTTAATCATATCAACAAGGGAAATTATGGGTTTCCTGAAACCATAATGCAATGATAAAAACCCAGCACAAGATGGAAGAGTTTTTTATTCTGCTGAAAACATATTTACTAGCAGTCTAAACACAAAAATGTAAGCTGCTGTCTTTTGGAAAACATAAATAACACAGGGTCACAATTTTGTAAGATAAAAGTTTCAAGTTATTTTAATCAATTGCCATATTTTTTCTTATCAAAAAATGACCCATATGCCTTTATTTTTTTTAAAAAAAGAAGATACTGGGTATGACTTATGTGCTATAGAAGTATTAGCCATTATTACTGTATTATTATCCCTTCCACCAGATAGAAATTTCTTATTTTGTACTACTGTTTGATGTTATGAAATTCTATTAATATTATTTTGGGAAGACACTCTTTAGTGAAGACACATCAGAAAGGCAAAGTAGATTAAAAAAAATAAAAAAGCTTAGCTTATCCAACTTTTAAAATTCATAAAGATCATAAAACTTCTATACAGAGCTGTATTAGTCTGTTCTCAGGCTGCTAATAAAGACATACCTGAGATTGGGTAATTTATAAAGAAAAAGAGGTTTAATGGACTCACAGTTGCACATCGCTGGAGAGGCCTCAAAATCATGGTGGAAGGTGAAGGAGGAGCAAAGGCACATTTACATGGCAGCAGGCAAGATAGTGTGTGCAGGGGAACTGCCCTTTTATAAAACCATCAGATCTCATGAGACTTTTTCACTATCAGGAGAAAAGCCCACCCCCATGATTCAAT
Organism: Piliocolobus tephrosceles; assembly: GCF_002776525.5. Taxonomy (NCBI): domain Eukaryota; kingdom Metazoa; phylum Chordata; class Mammalia; order Primates; family Cercopithecidae; genus Piliocolobus; species Piliocolobus tephrosceles. The sequence continues at coordinate 56,793,220 of NC_045435.1, read as the reverse complement.
TACCTCCCCCGGGGTCCCTCCCACGACACGTGTAGGAGCTACAATTCAAGACGAGATTTGGTTGGGGACACAGCGAAACCATATCAAGGGCAAAGTAGCTAATTATCCAACCCACACTTTCTAATGATAACAATGATAATAATAATGTCATTATAAATGTTCACAGTACCTTTCCTGGCTAAAATTTGTTAAAGTAACAGAAACCACTCCAACTTAACCTAAACCCAAAGGAAGAATTTATTATAAGAATATAGTTATGTAATGTGAATCAAAAGAGACTGGAACCAGAAATAGATAGCTGTCCTCTCTCCTTATCACTCATCTGCTTTATGTTTCTCTTGGAAGATGGACTTTACTCTGCTTCTCCGTCTGTATACCAAATAAACCTACCTCTCGGCTCCAGAATTATTTAATAGTTTTAGCTGTGATTTGGTCTCAGCTCCTGACCAAGAGAATCTAATTGTCCTAGATTGAAAAAAGGTGCGCACTTGTAGGCCAAAAACTTGGGCCGAGGTTTTTTAGGAGTTCACTGTGTAATATAAACATGACTGCCTGTGAGCCCACCCCCGTTAGACGGGCTGGGTGAGGGATGGCATTCTCTCACAAGGGAAATGGGCACCAAATTGGACAGAAATCCCAAAAGTATCAATTACCATGCTTCTTTTCAAAATGATTTCAAGCAATAATCTTTTTTCATGAGAGGATTCAGTTCCTATACTATGCCTACGTGGTATCTACCAGTGTCAAGTGTTTGGGGTTTGTTTTAGAGAAGAGGTCTCTCTCTGTCACCCAATCCAGGCTGCAGTACAGTGGCACAATCATAGCTAACTGGAGCCTTGGATTCCTGGGCTCAAGCAATCCTCCCACCTCAGCCTCCCTAGTAGCTGGGACTACAGCCACAAGCCACTATACCTGGATTTTTTTTTTTTTTTTTTTTGAGATGGAGTCTGGCTATGTTGCCCAAGCTAGCCTGGAATTCCTGGCCTCGAGCCATCCCCCATCCTCCTATCTCAGCTTCCCAAGGCGCTGGGATTACAGACATGAGCCACTGTGCCTGGCCGTGATAGTTCTTATTAAAAGGCTAAGATGTTTCAAATGCTAACAAATACGTAAGTAATTTCTGCTGACTTCCGTCCTTTCATCACTGGCTATAAAGTACATCCCGGAATATTAAGCTTAGCTAATGCCAGTGAAACTTTGATAAAAGAATGCCTTCTGAATACAAAGCCATGCAGAACTTCTTAAAAATCCTAAACAAAAAAGCATAAAAACACCCCAACTAAAGACCACTTTTGTTAATAAATGTAAAGCTCAAATAGTCATACCTCATAATTTAGCCAAGGATAACTGAACCTATGAAATGTCAGAATTTTACTATACCGCATTGTTTTCTTTTTTTTTTTTTTACTGATCAGATTAGTTTCTCTTCTGCCAGTGAAAAATCCGAAAGAAATCTGAATAATCAACGCAATATTCAGTTCCAAAACTTATTTATAGAAATCTATTAGGGCAATTCATTAATGTCCAGAAATACATTTTTCCCACCATCTATCATTTTCAGAACAAATTCTGAAGATCAAGGTTCCTGGTCAATGAAAAGCAGGTGTCTAGAGAAAATAAGACAGATTTCTAGACCCCGCAAAGTTGAAAGACCGACTGCTTGGCATTCTGAAGATTGGTTATATCAGCCTGCAAACATCCTCTCATTATTTTAATCTCACACTCTATAAAATACTTTTGGATCCTTTGCCAGCAAGATAAAAACAAATTAAACAAAAGGGCCAATATGCACAAAATATCTTATTCTGGAAGCACCACTGCTGACAGCTTCCGAAAAAATAAAATAAACTGGATCCTTCATAAAAACTTTCCAAATAGCAGACAGTATTACCAAGAAAGAGTCAAAAACTAAAAACGGCATAACAGTCAGCAAATACAGGAGTGTGGCTCTCCTCATGGCTCTTATAATTCTTTTCTCACAACATTCTTACAGTTTCTATCACGTTCTGTAAGCATATAGTTATTTGTCCGTTACATTGCAAGCTGAAACTCAGAGTAAGCTTGACTTGGAGCTCTAATCAGTAGAAATCACACACAGAGAGAGACACACATACACACACTCTCTCTCTCTCTTTCTCTTTTGGCCCTACATCAAAATACTAGCATATAAATGTACCAAAATCATTTAAGTTAAAACAAAATGTTTCTCTCTCTATCTATCTCCCCACCCTCCACCAATATACATGTAATTTTTACGAGTTCAATAACATGGTTTTTTTGCCTGTGCTTACATTACATAGTTGCAGGGAACATAAGAAATGGCTTAGAAAGTAGGAGAACTAATGTAACCAATGCTATGGGAAACAGAGTAAAGAAGGATATAGAGAAGGGACTACTTGAGCTGAGCAGACAGACAGTCCTGGGTAAAGGCACTGAAGATACAAGAACAATGTGGACAAAGGCCCATAGGCCCAAGTAGAATGGCTTATTGAGGGAACATCAACAGAACAAGGGGTTCCAACAGAGAACAGCAGCAACAGAGACCAAAGAAATAGGTAAAGTCTGGGTCCTCAAAGGCTTATAACACAGCACATAGAAGGTAAACTGAGAGAAAATGGAGCAAACAAGACTTTAAGCAGCAAAATATAATAACTGGACAAGCATCTTCAAAGGTCATTGTAGCAGTGGCAGTAGGGTGATTTGGGGGTATGAAGAATGACAGACTTAAAGAAAGTAACTTCCAAAGTCCAAGCAAGAAATGAGAGAGCCTAGGACTAAGCGAGAAGAGACAAAAATGAAAACATGATGAAGGCAGAATCAACAAGACTTACCCACCATGTCCTTAGCTATGAGTCTAGCGAAGAGAAGGAATATAGAGTAACTGGTGTGTTGCTTTAGTGGCTCTGTAGCTCACAAATTATTTTCCCAGTTAACTTTAGAGAAGAAAAAGCAAGATTGGCAGAAGAAGAAGTCAATTCAGATTATTTTGAGTTTAAGGAGCCTGTAGGACAGAAAACAGAAATGCCCAATCATTAGCTGAATATGCATAACTGGATTTGAGGAGAAAGGTCTGATCTGAGTTGGAAACTGGTGACCTAATCCTTTATATTTGAAGCCATGGGAGTGGATGTTATTAATGAGAAAGACCAGAAAAGGGCAACCAAAAAAAAGTCAAGGGCAGAACCCTGAATCACACCCACTTTTCAGAAACAGTCAGACAGGAGAACAACAAGAGGATACTAACAAAGAAAGCTCTGCAAGATGGAAGCAAGTTTAGGCTAGTGGGACCTCAGAAGCTGCAAGGTCAGAAGGGTTTGTGAACCCAAAAGTATCTGAGACAGGTCTCAATTTAGAAAGTGTCTTTTCCCAAGCTTAAGAATGCACCCCTGACATAGCCTCAGGCAGTCCTGATGACATGTGCCCAAAGTAGTCGGGATACAACTTACTTTCACACATTTTAGGGAGGCATAACACATCAATCAATACACGTAAGATCGGTTGGATCTGGAAAGGCAGACAACTAGAAGTGGGTGAGAAGTGGCTTCCAGGTCACAGGTAGATTTAAAGATTTTCTGATTGGCAATTGGTTATTATCTAAAGACCTAGAAACAATAGAAACAAATGTCTGGGTTGCAATAAGAGGTTGTGGATACCAAATATGATCGTGGAGATGAAGCCTCTAAGAGGCAAATTTCAGAGAGAACAGATTGTAAATGTTTCTTATCAGACTTAAGGTCTGTGTTGATGTTGATGCTGGCTGGCTTTTCCTGAATTCCAAAAGGAAGAAGGGCATAATGAGGCATGTTGGACCCCCCTTCCCATCATGGCCTGAACCAGTTTCTCAGGTTAACCTTGGCAGAGAGGAGGGGTCCATTCAGATGATTCGGAGGATTGGAATTTTATTTTTGGTTTACAGTTTCAAGGAGAAGCAGGACAATCATGTCAGAGAGCTTCAGTGAGGCTGAAAATGCTCCACCAGATTCAGCAGTCTTTAAGCTATCAGAATCCTTTGGCAGGGCAGGGGCTTGGAGGGGTGAGGGTAGAGGGATGGAGAGGAGGGAAAAGGACAGGCAAAGGGGCACAGGTAGCTCCATTAGGGAGTGCGCATGCCCCACACAAATTCCTTAAGGCAACCTGTGAGGCTATGGCCTTGGCACAAACCCTATCACATGTCAGTCAACTTCCCGGCAAGTCGCAGATCTTTAGAAACCTTGGTGTGCATTTCCCCACTCGGCTTAGGATGCATCCCTGCCTCCACTCCACAAACGTTCATTGAGTCCTCAAAAACCCGGACAAATGACCTCACCTCCAAAGCCCCCTCTCTGATGCTCCCAGGAAAAACCAAAGCACCTCACTTTGTTTTGTCCGTACCTTACACGGCTTTGTAATTATCTGTGGTGCCTCTGGCTCAAATCAAAGCGGGAGCCAGACCCAAAGAGTCAAGGAAGGGAAGCGCTTTCACAGGCCTCGCGTGAGGAGAAAAGAACTACAATTCCCATGAGGCGGTGGGTCCAAGGGACCACAAGTCCCAGCATCCACCGCGCGGCCCAGGCCTGTCAGGGTAGTAGGCGCTGCGTGAGGTGGGTAAATGTTAGCGGAAGCGGCGAAGAAGACAGGGCCTTGTGGGATGGCGGAGTTTAAGGAGAAGCCTGAGGCCCCGACTGAGCAGCTGGATGTCGCGTGCGGCCAGGAAAACTTGCCGGTGGGCGCGTGGCCCCCGGGGGCCGCGCCGGCGCCCTTCCAGGTAGGGGCGGGGCCAGGCGGCGCGGGAGGCAGGCGCGCGGCTCCCCCACGTGGTCTCCTTCTCAAGCCGCCTCGCCGGGACGGCCTCCCAGTCGCGACCTTTTGTCTTCTCTTATAGCACACCGGGTGGTGCGCGGGAATAGGTGTGCATGCCCCGGCCTGGGCCTTTTTCTGTTAACTCACGGCATCACCTTAGCAAGGGTGCTGTCCTTTTCAGTCCATTCCCTGAAGCGCAGAATCAGAGGCCTTATGAGAACCCGGCTTTTTGTCCCAGTCCTGTCCTCAAAACTCAAGGAGGCATCAAGGGGGAAGTCATGTACCTCTCCGGTCTCAGGTGTCTCTCACAGGTAGGATAAGCCGTGGGGCCTATTAGTGGATAGCACCCGGTGTCGTGCATAAAAACAGGCCCTCGAGTCAGCCTTAGCTGTGGTCTCCCTCATGCTGTGGGCTCTTGGGCAAGTATAAATTAGCTTTGGCTAAGCCTTAGAGTCTTCCAATTTAACAGTACCTCTCTTCCGGATTGCTTTGAAAATTGCAAGGAAAATACGCTTTCTGGTTTGCTGTAAGAACTCAGTAAATGTTCGCTGCTATTAACTATCTCAAAGCCCTTTCTACTCTTTTTTTTTTTTTTTTTTGAGACTGAGTTTCACTCTTGTCCAGGCTGGAGTGCAATGGCACTCTCTCGGCTCACCGCATCCTCCACCTCCCGGGTTCAAGCGATTCTCCTGCCACAGCCTCCCGAGTAGCTAGGATTACAGGCATGTGCCACCACACCCGGCTAATTTTTGTATTTTTAGTAGAGACAGGGTTTCTCCATGTTGGTCAGACTGGTCTCAAACTCCCAACCTCAGGTGATCCACCCGCCTCGGCCTCCCAGAGTGCTGGGATTACAGGCATGAGCCACCGCTCCCAGCCTCTACTCCGACTTTCTTATCCCTCTGACCTTGGCCTGAGCGTTACCTAAGGAATAAGGAATGACCAAAGATTTTGAAGTGGAAAGAGCACTGGACGTGGAAGTTGGAGAGCATGGTTTAGAGCTTAGCCATCTTAGCTACTTCCCAGAGCCTGAGTTTATTCATCTGCAAAATGAAAATAATAATTTTAAAATGCATAGCCATCCATTATCAACACTGAACCCTATCTGCCCTTTCTTTTTCCTAGGAGTCGTTGTGAGGATCAGATAAGATAATAGATTCAATAGCAGCTTTCAAAGATGTCCAGGAAAAGAATCAAACTCTGTAAAATATTTGAAGAGATTTATTCTGAGCCAAATACTAGTGACCATGACCTGTGACACAGCCCTGAGGAGATGCTGAGAACATGTATCCCGGGTGATTAGGGCACAGCCTGGTTTCATACACGTTTGGGAGAGAGGAGACGTCAATCAAATACATTTAACATGTACATTGGTTTGGTTCAGAAAGGCGGGGCAACTCAAAGTGGTAGAGGGGCTTCCAGACTATAAGTAGATTTAAAATTTTTCTGGTTAACAATTGGTAGAGTTTATCTGAAGACCTGGGATCAATACAAATGTTTAGGTTAAGGTAAAGGGGTTTCTTTTGAGACAGAGCTTGACTCCATCACCCAGGCTAGAGTGGTGGTGTGATCAGATCACTGCAACCTCCGCCTCCCAGGTTCAAGCGATTCTCCCGCCTCAGCCTCCCAAGTAGCTGGGATTACAGGCAGCCACAGCCACGCCCAGCTAATTTTTGTATTTTTAGTAGAAACAGCGTTTTACTATGTTGCCCAGGCTGGTCTCAAACTCCTGACCTCAAGTGATCCGCCTGCCTCAGCCTCCCAAAATGCTGGGATTACAGACGTGAGCCACCGCACCCCCCAAGTAGAGGCCAAGTTTTATTGTGCGGAGGAAACTCTCAGCCGACTTCAGAGGGAGCAGTTTGGAAAATGTTTCTTATCAAACTTAAAAAGGTGCCTCGCTCTTAGTTGATTATCTCCTGGTTGTGGAAAGAAGGAAAAAGAGGGGGAAAGGGGATTCTCTATAGAATGTGGATTTTTCCCACAAGAGACAACCCTCCAGGGCAATGTCAAGATATGGCAAGGAAATACATTTGGGGTTAAAATATTTTGATTTCTTCCCTTATTTGTTATGTGATGTTATGCCAGATCAGGTTAGAAAGCAGACCATGCTATATAGGGTTAAAATTAAAACTCCTCTGATGAGACTTTATGGTTTGTGAGCCATGACTCCTCAGGTGCCTTAGGTAGGAATTTGGGCAAGATAAAAGAAAATCAAGAGTTTAGTCCTCAAAGAGTAGAATAAGATATTAATGTCAGAAGTTATTATTGTTCCCCAGACTACCTTTGACAATTTATGTTAACAATACAGTTGACTGGCCCAATATTAAACAGTGGTCTCTGAAAACTTACTCAGGACTAAGCATTGCTGAGTTCCTGGTCAAAAACACTGATTAAAAAAACCGCTGTTCTAGTCCATTCTTAATTCAACAAATATTTACTGAGAGCTAAATATATGCAAGGTGGTGGGTTGGGCTGCAAAGAATACAACAAACAGAAAAACACATTCTACCCTCAAGATGTTTACAGCTGTTATGATTAGCTTCAGTATTCCTGCTGTGCCTGTGTGTGTGTGTGTGTGTGTGTGTGTGTGTATGTGTATGTGTGTATGTTTGAGGCTATTCTATAAATCTGTTTATAATCTTGGGTCATATTTTTCTTTGCCATATCCAAGAACAATCTGTAAAACTGCCCGACATATTTTTTAATTAACTCACTTTAAGCATTATTTAAAAATAAGTAATATAAGTATCTCCCTTAGAATCACTGTAATCATTAATGTCCATAAAATCTTGAGGTTTTATATTTCGCAAGGTATATTAAAATAAACACATCTATTTTTAAAAGGGGAGAAAGGAGCGACAAGAGGAAGCTTTATGATTGATTGTTATGTCTACAGTTGGTGGGCATAAATGAAAACTGGGAGATTAAAACCCAGTCCCACAGTGTTCTGTCTCTGTACATGCACAGTTCTCAATAGAGTTAGAGTTACAAAAATAAGACAGGATCCCTTCCTAAGAGACCTTATTGTCTTTCTTACCAAGAAGATCAAACATGCTTGAAACATTTAAGTGACAAGCCTAAAAGTGCATTCAACTCGTTTTCTTCCATATATTCATGAAACACAAAACCACTCTTATAAAAGGTCAAAACAGCTTGCTTGCTCCAAACCCTGCCTTCACAGGCATATGCACACATAAGAATTAAGGCATGAAAAACTTTCAAGATAAAAATAACTGTGTGTCTGTTTTGCCTTTGGCTACTGTGTGAAAAGGCAAAAAGAAATTCAAATGTTCATATTGGAAACAAGCATATCATAATGTCATCAGTGTTGAAAGCCAAGTAGAAAATAAACTAATTGATTTTCTTGAACTAACAGTTGGATCTAACCATTTTTCAGGTCTCTGAAACCAGCTTCAAACATTATTTTTAAGATCTCAGCAGGCCTTGACAAGAATTATCTGGCTCACAGTCTTCTAATAGCTGCTTAGAGGAAAAACTTATGAGGCTAGAGGCCAAGTACAGAGATTCTTGTAGCTGGGGTTTCAACACAACCAAAAAAGGAATGAAGATTTTCACAGCACTTCTTTATAATTCAGAGGCCCAGGTTTTAAGCCTAGAATATTATAGTGTCATACTTCAGTTTCTGGGTCTTCGGTACAGAATGTGATTCAGAAAGTCAAACTTCTCTTTAATAAGTATCAAGAGCTGCAATCTGGCAATCGAAAAATGCTTCTTGAGCACCTGCTGTGTGCTTCGTCCAATGGATAGGAACCCCGCCCCCATCAGCATGCCACACTCCAAACCTCATAACCATGCTTTTCCCTGAGACATGTATCTGTTAGAAAGGTAACCCTACACATTTAACACAATTAGAGAGCCCTACAGTCTGTGTCATTTAGACCCTGAAGTTCATGCTATTAACTAAGTCTATTTCAGAGAAGAAAGAAATTATTGCAGACAGGAATAGCCAAGACAAGAGTGTATTTTCTCTTAAGTTTTCTGTGAGAATACTTGAAATCTTCACCCAGTGCTTCAAGGATCTGGTTTCCAGTATATCATTTTGTCCTGATCATTTTGCATTTATTCCCAGCTCTTGCATGACTAATTCTGTGCTTTGATACATACGAAGAAAAAGTAAAACTTACATTGTAACAATGCAGGAGATTTTTAAAATCCCAGCCAGGCATGGTGGCTCCCTCCCGTAATTCCAACCCTTTTGGAGGCCAAAGCAGGAGAATCACTTGAAGTCAGAAGTTTAAGACCACCCTGGGCAACAAAGTGAGACCCCATCTCTACAAAAACATTTTATTTTAAATTACCCACACATGGTGGTGCATGCCTGTAGTCCCACCTACTTGGGAGGCTGACCTTGAGCCCAGCAGTTGGAGGCTGCAGTAAGCTATGATTATGCCACTGCACTCCAGCCTGGGCAGCAGTGTCTTTAAAAAAAAAAAAAAAAAAAATCCCATTCTCTATGTCCTTTACACTTTTCTGACTATTTCTAAATCCTAGTATGTGAATATTGCATACAGTAAGGTAATACTTGATAAATGAAAGAAGTCTAGTCTGAGTCAGCTCTTAGCTTTTCCCCACTCAAATGGAGAAGTAATGGAGGAAAGGTATACAGTCCAATGGCTTCCTAGACACAGTTTTGGTTTGAATATGTTTGAACCTGTAAAGTTTAACTCCAGAACTTATTTTCTTCACTACCCTACTATATACTACCTGCAAAATTTTTATCGAACACATATGTGCTAATCCCTAGAGTAAGCTTTTTAAGCCAGTTCTGTCATTTTTTTTCACAGAAACCTATGAAATAAATAAAATATTTAGTAATGTTAAGTAATTTGCCAGAAACATGTTGTTTTAAATATCACATCTAAAAGTAATATATAGAAGAATTGAAAGAAGCCAATATTTTTATAAAGTGTCTGACATGGAGTACAGCATTATTTCATTAAAATTTCATGATAGCCACCCCAAATGCGGGTATTATCCTTGTTTTATAGCAACTAATCTGAAGCCTAACAAGTCACTTGTCCAGAATCACAGTGCTAATAAGAGCTTGGCTGTAGTTTGTGTCTCCTTTAGAGCATTCCATGTTCTACACTAGGAAGCTCTCCGCTGCTTCCTCACAGTTCAAGACCATAGTCACAGAGTTTTCCTGCCTGGTCTCCTGCATACTTTGCTCTAGTATAACCTCCTAATTGAAGACATCTTTGTTCATTGACCATTTACACCTTTGACTTGTCTATGAAAAGAGTCAAACTCTGCACAATATTTGAATATCTGAGCCAAATATGAGTGACCATGGACCATGACACAGCCCTCAGGAGATCCTGAGAACATGTACCCAAGGTGGTTGGGATGTGGCTTAGTTTTATACATTTTAGGGAGACATGAGACAACAGTCAAATACATGTAAAATGTACATTGGTTCAGTCCAGAAAGACAGCCCAGCTGGAAGCAGAAGCTTCCAGTTTCTGATTAACAGTTTGCTTGAAGGAATTGTTATTGTCTAAAAACTTAGGAATGTCTTGGGTAAGATAAAGGGTTGTGGAGACCAAGGGTTTATTATCATGCAGGTGAAGCCTCCAGGAAGCAGGCTTCAGAGAGAATAGATTGTAAATGTTTTTTATCAGACTTAAAGAGTCTGTTCTATCAGTAATTCCAAAAGGGAAGAGGGTGTAATGAGGCATGTCTGACCCCTGCCCCCTTCCCATCATGACCTGAACTAGTTTTTCAGGTTAGCTTTGGAATGCCCTTGCTGAGAGGAGGGGTCCGTTCAGATGATCAGGGGACTTAGAATTTTATTTTTGGTTAACAGAGTACATTTTCTAGCCATTTCCTGAAACCATTCTCAGCTTCTACCCAGGGTGTATCAGTCAGGACTCATTTGTTTGCAAGAAACATAAACAATACAAACTGGCTCCAACAAAAAAGGGAAGGAATTGCCTCAAATCAGAGAAGTCCAAAAGTGGTAACTATAGGCATGTCTGGACCCGATAATTCTAAAAGTATTGTCAGATACTTCTTCCCACCACCTTCCCCCTTCACACCCCTCCTCCCCATTTCTGTGGTAGGGTACCCACTCAGTAGGCCTCATCTATGTGAGAGAACTTGCAAATGCCAGGCAAACACTACAGTTGAACAATTCTAGTGGAAAGAGATTGCCTCTTCCCTAATTGTTTCAGCAGAAGTCTGGCTTAGGTCATGTCAACTGACTCCCAGTTTGTAACCTACTTTACATTAGCTTTCAGATACCATTATACTTCAGATACAATTATTATTTAACTATGGGGAAACAGTCTGAGAAATGCATCATTAGACAATTTCGTCATTATGCAAACGTTATAGAGTGCACAGTACTTACACAAACCTAGATGGTACAGCCTACTACACACTTAGGTTGTATGATAATACCCTATCACTCCTAGGCTACAAACCTGCACAGAATGTTACTACACTGAGTACTGTAGATACTTGTAATGCAGTGGTGTTTGTGTATCTAAACAGAAAACATACAGTAAAAATACTGTATTCTAATCTTACAGGACTACCACTGTGTATGCATATATGTGGTCTGACTGAAAAGTCATTATGCAGCACATGACTACTCAAAGTTTAACCACGTGGCATGTAAATATTTGAATAGAATGTTAGGACAATGACCTAACTTTATTTCTGAAAATAATAAATAGCTTTTCAATATGTAAATACCTTTAAAGATGGGTAATTACATAATCAGATATTAAATTAGACTAAGGTTTTCAAAAGATTATTCTTGAGTATAGTCATTTTTTAAGTCATTATCATCTGAAATGATATTTTATTGACCTTTTATGGAGGAGAAAATGGAAACATGAAGATAAGATGACTCAAAGCAATTATTGGTATCAGGATCAGTGATTACATCCATCAAGGGGAAAAAATTTGTTTAAACAGGAAATTTTCCCAGAAGTCTCTGTTATCTTTTGGAAGGTATCTGCGTTCATTTGGAATTAGCTACCATCTATAAGTCCCTAGAGGATTATAGATTGTGCAGTAAGTTTAATTGCAGAATTCTAAAAAATATATCATGAGATTCTCGAAAATCTTTTTAAATTTGTAAGTAAAAATAACTAAATAAAACTGTTTTTCACCTGCTTTCCTGATTAGAAAACTGCAGTAAGTCAGACTTGATTTTAAAAGAAGTTATCCATGTCAAAAAAAAAAAAACTTTAGCGTTTAGTGATTTATATAGTACCTTAAAAATATGTGCGCCTTTAATGACAAATCAAGTTTAACATGAAAAGTTTAACAGAGATCTTCATTTTACAAGTACTTTTAAAAATGTCTCAGTAACCATTTACATTTCAACACTGAACCTTTAAAAAGCTGAAGATAGATTCTATATAAAACAGCAGTCATTGAGTTTGACTGATAGAGCATCATTTTCTAACCCATCCTTTATCCATTTAGGATATTCCTGCTAAGCTAAAGCTGTAAGAAACAACACAAACAAAAGCTATTTCCTCTCTCCACCCCCAAATGACTTTTTAAGCAGAATGTTGGCCTTCCCCCACAGTTCCTCCCACTGGTTGTCCTCCTCATCTTTCACAAGAGGATGTCAATCCTCCCCAGCTCAGAGTTTTTTTTAGCATAGGGTTTTGCACTTAACTACATAGCTCCACCTGAGGCCTCCACAGGGAGTATAACTACCTGCTGTTCAATACCTTTCTAAAGCTTGGACTGGAGACAAAATATTAATGGAGGATTGACTGGAAGACATGGTGCAAACATTCCTCCAGGTGCTTTAAAATCTATCCCCAATGAAAGGCCATGCAACTCATTCCTTGCAGAACTGCTCTTACCCGACTGTGCTGTTATGGGATCCCAGCAGCCTTTATTGAGGACCAGAATAAAAAAAGCCCATGAAACTGCTTCCTGGAAAAGAATGGTTTAGAAGAACACATTGGTGGAATTCCTTCCTGGTATCAATACTGAAAAAAGTCAGTGCCACTTCTGAACAATGAGATTATTCCTTACAGGCAGGGCAAGCTGTGTATCTAATCATATATCCTTGTCTGAATTGGCAGCTCTCAGGCAGAGCCAAATGTCCAGTCTTCTTCTACCACACACTGTGTGTCTAAGCTCACTGGACCTGTTTGCTCTATTTCCCTTTCACCTTACTCTCCTTACTTGTTCATTTATCTTACCTGTTTGTGAGTCTCATTCAATCCTTTTTGGAATAAAGCAGGTGTAAAATGGATTGGGTTTTATGTAAGCAAGAATTACTGTATACATTAAAAAATCTGGGTTCATGAGAGATACTTTAATATGAAATCACAGTTTGAAAATATGCTTCATGATGCTAATGAGGATCTAACCAGAGATCAGGCTTCACCTAGAGTTTAGATTGAGGATTGTCTTCTTTTTATATAACATTTTATAAATGTAATGTTTTTATATTTTATATATTTTATATAAATGTAATTTTTATATTCCTTTCTCATTTAATTAGAACAGAATTTCTTTACAAGTGTACATCTATAATAAATTTAAATATCTAGTAATATCTAAGAAATAGCATTTTTGGAATTCTGTGTGCAATTGACTTGTCATTTATGACTTTCTTATCCCCAACCTGTATCTGAGGTAACTCACAATTAAAATACATATATGCATGTATATAAGGTAAAGGTAAAAGAGATCAAAAGCTAAGGATAAAATGCTTAACTGTACTCAGACACTAAATTCAGCACTGAGTTTTCTGACATCCAAAGCTAAGAGGGAAACAAAATAAGTTACAAAACTTTCCATTTCTGATAAGAGGAAAAAATAGTGTTTTTCTTATTGTCCTTATACATACATAATACATATATAAATACATGTATATGTCATTATGCGTACCTATATATAACATACTATTATATATATTAAGTATTATAATGCCCAACTCATCCTTATACATAACCTAAAATAAAACCACAAATTCTAAAAATTAATCTTAGCTGGGCATGGTTGTTCCCACTTGTAGCTGTAGCAAGTAAGGAAGCTGAGGCAGGAGAATCACTTGAGCCCAAGTTACAGTGAACAGTGATCACACCACTGCACTCCAGCCTGTGCAACAGAGCAAGACTCTGTCTCCAAAAAAAAAAAAAAAAATTCTTGTTTTATTGAAGAAAGATCTTTTTGGACAATATCTTAGTACACTGTGTTTTGTCAGTTTTGAACTGTTTTTATATATGTTAGAATTAGAATGGGTCCCAGTCAAAAGCTACTTGGAATATATAGGAAATATATGACATGCCATGCTCACTTACAGTGTGTATATTTTTTACAGTACACTCCTGATCATGTAGTTGGACCTGGAGCAGACATTGATCCCACTCAAATAACCTTTCCCGGATGCATTTGTGTCAAAACTCCCTGCCTCCCTGGCACTTGCTCCTGTCTCCGCCATGGAGAGAACTATGATGATAACTCATGCCTTAGAGATATAGGATCTGGAGGAAAGTATGCAGAGCCTGTTTTTGAATGCAATATCCTGTGCCGATGCAGTGACCACTGCAGAAACAGAGTGGTCCAGAAAGGTCTGCAGTTCCATTTCCAAGTGTTCAAGACGCATAAAAAAGGCTGGGGACTTCGTACCTTGGAATTTATACCAAAAGGAAGGTTTGTCTGTGAATATGCTGGTGAGGTTTTAGGATTCTCTGAAGTTCAGAGAAGAATTCACTTACAAACAAAATCTGACTCCAACTACATTATAGCCATCAGGGAACATGTTTATACTGGGCAGGTAATGGAAACATTTGTTGACCCTACTTATATAGGAAATATTGGAAGATTCCTTAATCATTCTTGTGAACCAAATCTTTTGATGATTCCTGTCCGAATTGACTCAATGGTACCTAAGTTGGCACTTTTTGCAGCCAAAGATATTGTGCCAGAAGAAGAACTCTCTTATGATTATTCAGGAAGATATCTTAATCTAACAGGCAGTGAAGACAAAGAAAGGCTAGATAATGGGAAACTAAGAAAACCTTGTCACTGTGGTGCCAAATCATGTACTGCTTTCCTGCCTTTTGACAGTTCTCTGTACTGCCCCTTAGAAAAGTCGAACATCAGTTGTGGAAATGAGAAGGAACCCAGCATGTGTGGCTCAGCCCCTTCTGTGTTCCCTTCCTGCAAGCGATTGACCCTTGAGGTGAGTCTGTTCAGTGATAAGCAGCTTGCGCCTCCCTCTAGTGGAAGACAGTGGTTGGCTAGCTTTGCCTCTGCCTAGTTACGTAAGTTGAACTCAGGAATGTGGCAGAGACTACAAGTTGTCCATCAGTATCTTTTCTCTCTTTCTATAATAGAATTCTCCATTTAACATGAGTACATGACTACCCAGAATATTCACTTTCGTAGTTAGATTTGTCTTAGTAACTGTTCTAGTTAATGGGATATAAGCAAAAATGACAAGTCCTTAAATGGAGATATCCTGCCCTTCACCTCCTCTTTCTTCCTTCTGGCTGGAATGTATACATGATGACTGGAACTGGAGCAGTCATCCTAGACCCCAGGATGACCCTGGGAAAGGAAGCCATTGCATAGAAAAATCAACAAGATTAAAAGGAGTCTAGGTGTCTGGCACTGTAGAACATCCTGCCAGTCATGGTCTGACACCTTTGTACTTTCAGATGAGAAATGGTGTCTCCCTTGTTTAAGCCACTGTTATTGTAAGTTTTCTAGCACTAATATCGAACCTAATAATGATCCAAGAAACCCTTGTGGCTGCATACCTAAACCCTGCTTTCCAACCAATTTTAACTAGTAAAGCTGACATTTTGATTTCTGTCTGACTCCTGTATCCTACTTAATTGTTTCTAAGCATGAATCAAGGAGAAACGCATTATTAACTATCACCTGCTAAAACTCTAATATAAATACCACCAGTAGTGAAAAATACAACCATGAAAATGACTTACATGTTGTAACCAGAAGTCAGAAAAGGAAACACATTGTAAATTTTTCATTATATACTTGGCTATACTCCAAATCTTGTAAAGTTATGCTTCAAAACTTCAAACAGCCTCACTTCTTGTATAAATAACAGAAAAATAATGCTGTCCACACCACAGAAGGAGATGGGAGTTTTATAATCCCATTTAAACTTCTAGAGCATCAAACATCTCTAACTACCTTCCTTAAAGCAGGGATGTTGCAAAAAAAATTACTATGTAGGTTTATCAGACATTTTGAAAGCTAAAATAATTACTAGAGCCCCTATATTATTAATTTAATTTCTTCTCTAGTACATTTAAACCCTACCACTAGGAGGCCTTGCACTTTCAACATTATAGGAATCCGTGTTATATATAACACTATTCCACTGTAATATAAGTACATTGTATACTTTAAATGAGTGAAATGTACAGCGTGTGAATTATATCTCAATAAAGCTGAGTTGTTTTTAAGTATATTAGGGTTTACATGTTCATATAACGTTATATGGAATGGTTCTCTGTGAACAAATGGCCCTAGAGTACACATAAAATGCCCCAAATTACAAATATATAATATCAAAATTTTTCCTCAAAATTAATCATTTCTCCATGCCAATTTTCCTGTGTTAGTTCAATGTCTCTGAAGCAGTCCTGCTTTTTATAAGGCAGTTTATATCCCTCACTCCAAAATGTGCTTTTTCTTGCTCACAAGCTCACCTAATAACTGAGCTGCTTCAGAAGCAATACAGAAATGGTCAGAAGGAAAATGATTGGCTCACCATTTGATTCTGCAGATACCCTTTTCTATGTCCTTTTGCCTTTCTCTATTGAACAGCAGAGATATTCCCAGAGGACAATCTTCCATTCAGAGACAAGGACACATACAGCCCCCTCCAACTCAGTGCCTCTGCCAGAGACAACTGACTGAATGTGGACCCCTGAAAATTTTTTGTCCTCAGGCACTAGTTTATTATATAGCACTTAGTCCTAGACACCCGATTCCTAAGATAAGAGTCAAAGAGTCTTTATTCCAAGTCTTTTCTAAGCAGCAAGTTAACTGCATTTGTTTGCTTCAGTGCCATATTCTTGACAATGTTGACACTTCTTTTGAGAGAAAACATTTAAAAATATACTTCCACTTGCCTATTATCCCATGATAAAATAATATTTTTATAATTATAAGATTCAAATTTTAAAAGATGGGCTGGGTGCAGTGGCTCACACCTGTAATCCCAGCACTTTGGGAGGCCTAGGCAGGCAGAACACTTGAGGTCAGGAGTTTGAGACCAGCCTGGCCAACATGCTAAAACCTCATCTCTACTAAAAATACAAAAATTAGCTAGATGTGGTGGCACATGTCTGTAGTCCCAGCTGCTTGGGAGGCTGAGGCACAAGAATCACTTGAGCCCAGGAGGCAGAGATTGCAGTGAGCCAAGATTGTACCACTGCACTCCAGCTTGGGTGACAGAGCGAAACTCTGTCTCCAAAAAAAAAAGTAGTTACAGTTTTTGCATTGTTGGAATTTGGTATTTGATATTGGAATACATTCTTAAATAAATGTGGTCATGTTATACATCATTTTAATGGGCATTTCTTTGTGTTTTTTTGCTAATGACATCTTACTTGCTGTTTATGTTTATTTTAGACTATGAAAATGATGTTAGACAAAAAGCAAATTCGAGCAATTTTTTTATTCGAGTTCAAAATGGGTCGTAAAGCAGCAGAGACAACTCGCAACATCAACAACGCATTTGGCCCAGGAACTGCTAACGAACGTACAGTGCAGTGGTGGTTCAAGAAGTTTTGCAAAGGAGATGAGAGCCTTGAAGATGAGGAGCGTAGTGGCCGGCCATCAGAAGTTGACAACGACCAACTGAGAGCAATCATTGAAGCAGATCCTCTTACAACTACAAGAGAAGTTGCCGAAGAACTTAATGTCAACCATTCTACGGTCGTTCGGCATTTGAAGCAAATTGGAAAGGTGAAAAAGCTCGATAAGTGGGTGCCTCATGAGCTGACTGAAAATCAAAAAAATCGTCGTTTTGAAGTGTCATCTTCTCTTATTCTACGCAACCACAATGAACCATTTCTCGATCGGATTGTGACGTGTGATGAAAAGTGGATTTTATATGACAACCGGCGACGATCAGCTCAGTGGTTGGATCAAGAAGAAGCTCCAAAGCATTTCCCAAAGCCAATCTTGCACCCAAAAAAGATCATGGTCACTATTTGGTGGTCTGCTGCTGGTGTGATCCACTACAGCTTTCTGAATCCCGGTGAAACCATTACATCTGAGAAGTATGCTCAGGAAATTGATGAGATGCACCAAAAACTGCAACACCTGCAGCTGGCATTGGTCAACAGAAAGGGCCCAATTCTTCTCCACGACAATGCCCGACCGCATGTTGCACAACCCACACTTCAAAAGTTGAATGAATTGGGCTATGAAGTTTTGCCTCATCCACCGTATTCACCTGACCTCTTGCCAACCAACTACCACATCTTCAAGCATCTCAACAACTTTTTGCAGGGAAAACGCTTCCACAACCAGCAGGATGCAGAAAATGCTTTCCAAGAGTTCGTCAAATCCCGAAGCACGGATTTTTACGCCACAGGAATAAACCAACTTATTTCTCGTTGGCAAAAATGTGTTGATTGTAATGGTTCCTATTTTGATTAATAAAAATGTGTTGAGCCTAGTTATAATGATTTAAAATTCACGGTCCAAAACCGCAATTAGTTTTGCACCAACCCAATATCTTCATAGAATTGAAACATAAATTAAAATTGCATTTGAAGTAGATTCCACAGACTTCATTAAGAATGTAGAAATGTGGCCTGGCATGGTGGCTTACAACTGTAATCCCAGCACTTTGGGAGGCTGAGGTGGGCCTCAGCCCAAGACTCAAGATCACTTGAGTCTGATAGTTCAGGACCAGCCTGGGCAACATAGTGAGACCCTGACTCTAATAAAATAATTTTTTAAAAAAAGAGTAGAAATATGTACCTTGAAAAACATTTTGGCCCAAGAATAATAACGATCACACTTGAAGAACAAAGCTTTTCTTTGAAAACTTTTTTTTAATTTTCAAATTGCTATTCACAAAATATCAGTGATATTAGATTTTATTAGATTTTGTTCTTGGCCAAATGAAAAATTTTGCCCTAATTGTAGTCACACTCCAGTGTGTTACCATTGAACAAATCACTGAACCTTTCCAAGTGAAAGTTTCCTTAGTTGGGAAGATTGAGTTAACACATGCAAAGGGGTTAGAACAATGCCTGAGTACATAGAAAGTATTCAATAAATGTAAATTATTAGTCTTGAGAACTGTCTGTAGCATGTGACCCAAAGTTCTCCCTTCTATTCAGGTGTAATTAGGATATAATGTCCTTTAGTGGCAGACTTAAAGGGGGAAAAAGTCACAAAGAGGTGACCAGAAGGGTTAGAGCTGAGCAAGAGAGGTTCATGCCCTGAGCCCTGCGTTTTAGAGTGCCTAGGGTTACATACATATGCACACATGCATAAAGAAGACATGGATACCATAACCAGACAAAGACATTACTAGGAAAGAAAACTAATACCAATATCCCTTTTGAATATAGAGGCAAAAAAAAAGAAGTACTAGCAAATGAAATTCAGCAAGACGTAAAAAGAATTATACACCGTGATCAAGTGGGATTTATCCCAGGAAAGCAAGGTTGGTTTAACATATGAAAATCAGTAAATCCAGTCTATTAATGGGATAATTCACAAAAAAATAAATATATAATCATTTCCATAGACACAAAGCATTTGACAAACTCCAATAGCCTTTTGTGATAAAAGCAGTGAACAGAATAGAAGTAAACAGGAACTTCTTCAACTTGAGAAAGGACATCTATGAAGACCCACAGCTAACATCATACATAATGATGAAAGACTGAAAGCTCTTATCCTAAGATATGGAACAAGAAAATGATCTCCAAGCTCACCACTTCTATGCAGCATTGTACTGGAGTTTCTAGCAAGGACAATTAAGCAGGTAAGAACTTAAAACTCAGGGCCGGGTGCAGTGGCTCATGCCTATAATCCCAGCACTTTGGGAGACCAAAGCAGACAGATCACCTGAGGTCAGGAGTTCAAGACCAGCCTGGCCAATATGGTAAAACCCTGTCTATACTAAAACTACAAAAACAAGCTGGACTTAGTGGCACACACCTGTAATCCCAGCTACTCCTGAGGTTGAGGCAGGAGAATCACTTGAACCTGGGAGGTGGAGGTTACAGTGAGCTAAGATCACACCACTGCACTCCAGTCCAGGTGAAAGAGTGAGACTGCCTCAAAAAAAAAAAAAAAAAAAAAAAAAAAAAAAAAAAAAAAACTTAAAAATAAGACAGATGACCCAATTTAAACATGGGCAAAAGATCTGAATAGACATCAAAAATAAACATGAATGTGAAAATGTGTTCAACATCATTTGTCATCAGGGAATTGCAACTTAAAACTATTAAGTTATCCCTTAGCACCCACTAGGATGGTAGAAAGTGAAAACACTAAAAATGCCAAAAGATGGCAAGGATGTGGAGAAACAGGAACTCTTCATTGCTCATTGAAATGTGACATGGTACAGCCTCTTTAGAAGACAGTTTTGTGGGTTCTTACAGAGCTAGACATAGCATTGATCCAGCAATCATACTCCTGTTAACCAAAATGACAGGGGTTCAGTCCTGCTGCTCACCACCCAGAATGTCAATCACTGAGATAATGAATGTTGCCAGGGAAGAAGTATTTAATTGGGTGCTGCAGCCAAGGAGAATGGGAGATAAAGTCTCAAATCCCTGACCAACTACAATTGGGGAGGCTTATATAGTGAGGGAAGAAATTGAGGAGGGTAAAAAAAGCAATTATGATGAATGAGGGGGTCTGGCATCTTGTTTCAATGTGGTGATCTGGTGAGTTTTAAGTCCCTTGCCGGAGGATCTGTTTGCTGAGGAAGGAACTCAGATGAGACAAATGTAAATTTCAAGTTTTAAGACCTGAAGGGTCAATTTCCATGTTTATGCCAAAACTTTTAAATATCATTTCTACGGGACACTTGGAATGGTTTCACTCCTAGGTATTTACTGATTTGAAAACTTGTCCTCATAAAAACAGCACACACATGTTCATAACAGGGTTATAATTGGTTAAAACTTGAAGCAACACACATTTCTTTAATAAGTGAATGGATAAACAAACTGGTACATGCATATGATGGAGTACTATTCAACAATAAAGAAACGAGCTATTGAGCCACAAAAAAAGTCCTGTATGAACCTTAAATGCATACTGCTAAGTGAGAGAAGTCATTCTGAACAGGCTGCATACTATGAGTCCAACTATGTGACACTCTGGAAAAGACAAAACAATACAGAATAAAATTGTCAGTGGTTGCCAGAGTTTGAGGTGAGGGAGGAATGAATAGGTGAAGCACAGGAGATTTTTAAGGCAATGAAACAATTCTGTGTGATACTGTGATGGTGTATACATGACATTGTGTATTTGTGAAAACATAGAGAATTTTACTGCACAAAGGGTCAAAATTCTATGTAAATAATTTTAATCATTTAAGAAGTCAGGGAATCATAGGAATGCAGACTGTGACAAGACAACATAACTATTAGTACAAATGTAGAAAAGAAACTCAAGAGAGCAGGGGTGAAAGGTGCTGATCTAAGTAACTTTGGAAATTACTGGAGTTTGTAAGACTAAAGGCAAAAGGAACTGCATGTAAGCAGTTCCTAGCTGATACAAGTTGTTTCCCACGGGGTAGGGAAGTTTAAACATTCCCTCTGGAGGTTTGATAATTAAGTCTGCTGAAATGAAATGACAATAAACAGATTAAGAAGAGAAACACCATTTTAATTACGTACATGCACATGGAAGCCTCAGAAAAATATGAGACTCAAAGAGAGGGGCAGATGGTTGAAGGCTTTATAGCATAAAATGAATAGGGGCTTGAAGGGGAGGTGATGACAAGTTATGGGAGGAAAAGGGGAGGAACTGCATGGTGAACAAAGATTGTCTTACGTAAATAAAGTCTCTCAGGTCATAAAAGTTGTTTAGGAGTTTTTTATTGCTGCTGAAGAATAGGCAATAGCCTGTTTTGGTGTGGTGACAACTTTTAATCTCCTCTGGTGATAAATCTTTCCTGGTTGTTTGATGAAATTCCTAGGGAGGAGGCTCCAAACAAATGTATTCCTTCTGGAAGAACTTCCCTCAGTCAGAGAAGGGAACTTCAGGAGAGCCCCTCCCTGCACTTATGGGAGTAGGGTGAGAAACAAGAGAAAGCCAGCCAGGCCTTGATTCTTGGGCAGCTTCGAAGGCCTTTCAATTTCCTTTAATTCTAAGTGCTTGTTAGAGGAATGTTAAAGGACCATACATTGGGGTATCATTTTCTGAGCCTTAACAAGGTACAATTCTGATATTAACAACTCTGCTATTGCCTTATATGTATACTGGAATTAAACAAATTGATGGCAGATCGTGGGAGCCAGGTTTCTCACTGCTGGATTGGGAATTTACATTTAAGCAAAGGAAGGATGATTCATGTGGTAATAGATCAATTTGAGACATCAGCATGAACTCACATTTAGCTTAATATAGATACAGAAGGTTACATATAGAAATATTTCTAGATTCGTGTCTGTATTACAGTTAGTATGCACACATATATTTCCTTTCTCTGTCAGCTCAGAGAGTCTAGAAGCAGTGATGCTCCAGTAGCAAAGAGCACACTTAGCACCCAGATCTTGATTTTTATACCATTCTCCAACAATAAAAATCAGGACTCTTTGGAGAAATGGCTAATTCTGCTACTAGAGAAGGAAATCAACAAGCTGAGACTGGAGTATCTTGCAGTGCCAGAAAGTAAGGAAATGTTAAAAAAAAAAAAGAAAAAAAAATAAAGAAACCATTGATGGGGGGTGTCAAAGGAGTATAGAAACAAATTGAAAGAGCTCCCAGTGACCAAATCTGGAATAATTTGAGCAAGAAAATAAAGTACTGGATTATAATACAAAATATAAAATATTTGTGAGCCCATACTGATATAAATAAATGATTGAATCAATAAACAGGGTAAAGACAAATCTAACTTTGCATAAGAATTCTAAATAACTTATGTAGCTACTCTGCCCACAAAAAGGAGGACCATAAATTCCTACTCCGTTAGTGTAGGCTATACATAGTGACTTCCTCCCAAAGAGTGTAGAATGGAAAGTTGAGGGTGGAGGAAAGGGAGGGGAGCAGAGTAACTTTACTCTCGGGAAACTTGAAAAATTACCTCAGCTAGGTGATCAAGGTCAATATGAACAGTGATAAATCATGTTGGTAGTATATGCCATTGACAGGATGTGATAAAGATGGTACATTAACTCTGTGGTCTTGCTCCCCAAACCCATAACCCAAGACTAATGAGGAAAAGAATCGGATAAATTTAAATACAGGGTCATCTATGAAACACTTGAACATTATTCCTTAAGACTGTCAAGGTCGGGAAAAACAAGAAAAGTCTAAGAAATTGTCACAACCAAGGGGAGTCAAAGAAGACATGATAAGTAAATGTAATGTGGTGTCCTGGGTGAGATTCTAGAATCAAAACAGACAGGTAAAATTAAAAATCTGAATCAACTATGGTCTTTAGTTAATGATGTATCAATATTGGTTCTTAATTGTAACAAATGTAGCATCATGTAATGATATGTATATCATATGTATGTATCAATACATAATAATATATAATGATGTGTATAATAATGTAATATAAATGTACCATAACTAATGTTAGTAATAGGGAAAACTGGCTGTGGGATATATGGGACCTTTCTGTATTATCTTCTCAATTTTTATGAAAATCTAAAACTGTTCCAAGAAAGTCTACTGTAAATGAAAATGTGCTGATGCCAAAAATGGTGGTGCATGCCTTCATGCCTTCAGTCCAAGCTACTCAGGAGGCTGAGGCAGGAGGATCCCTTGAGCGCAGGAGCTCAAAGCTGCAGTGAGCTATGATCCTACCATTGCACTCCAGCCTGGGTGAAAGAGGGAGACCTGCCTATTAAAAAAAAAAAAAAAAAAAAAAAAAAAAAAAAAAGAAAGAAAGAAAGAAAGAAAGAAAGAAAGAAAGAAAGAAAGAAGACAGACAGACAATTACAAGCATTGACAAGGATGTGGAGAAAGTGGAAGCCTCATCTATTGGTTGGTTGGTTGCAAAATTGTGCAACTACTCTGTAAAGCAGTTGGCAGTTTCTCAAAGCCCACATACAATTACCACATGTCCCAGTAACTCCACCCCTGGCATGGATCCAATAGAATTGAAAACATATCTACAAAAAGTGGATGCATATCCAGCCTGGATGACACAGCAAGATACTGTCTTTAAAAAAAAGTATGCACAAATGTTCATATAGCATTATTCATAACAACAAAAAAGTGGACACAACCCAAATATTCATTAGCCCATGAATGAATAAACAAAATGTAGCATCCATACCATGAAATATTATTTAGCCATAAAAGTATATGCAAATATTCATATAACATTATTCATAATAGCAAGAAAAGTAGGCACAACCCAAATATCCATTAGCTGATGGATGAATAAACAAAATGTAGTATCCATGCAATGGAATATTGTTTGGTCATAATATTATTTGGCCATTCCATAAAAAGGAATGAAATGCCAAAAAATGCCCTGATATGAATGACCCTTGAAAACATTATGTTAAGTGACAGAAGCCAGACACAACAAGTCACATTTGTGGTATTCTGTTTACATGAACTCTCTGGAATAGGCAACTCCATACAGATACAAAGTAGATTAGTGGTTACCAGGGCCGGGAGCAGGAAGGAGTATAGGGATTGACTGACTGCTAGTTACTACTAGCAGTACATGGTTTCTTTTGGGAGTGATGCAACATTCTAGAATTAGTTGTGATCGTTGCACAACTTGTGACTACACTAAAGAGCACTTTAATTAGGTGGATTTTATGGTATGTGAATTGTATCTCCATAAAGGTATTAGAAGAAAAAGAAGAAAAGGAAGGAAGAGGAGCAGAAGAATGAGGAGGAGGACAACCACCACCTGGTACCTCTGGTTTGGAAACTGGTAACTTGTGACTCTGAACATTTGTTTTTGGGAGAACGCTTTAGGCCCCAGGAAAATGCTATTCCACTTACTTTCTGTCCTCAAAAACAAAACATAACTGTGCCTAATGCTCTCATCCTTTTTAGGTTGGGCCATTACCACCATCAGAGAGTGACACAGCTTTGGAGTGCAGGGAGAATTTGGACAGAAGTGCTTAGTTAGATAGATAAGAGAGACATTAATTGACAGCTGTTCCTCTCAGCATAAATTTAACAGATTCATGAATAACAATGTATAGTTTTTAATTCCTATTACTATTACTTAGAATTCCAATTCCTATTACTTTCAAATCTGTGTATGTGTAAGTCTAGAAATTTGATACTGGTTCTTTATATTACTGTATAGATTTAACAGATGATGAAAACGACAGCATAAGTGATAGCTTATGTGATGAAATTAAGATTCTTTGTTTTCTGCAATAATAATTTACCAAATGTGTCCCCATTAGAATGTTTAAACATGAT
The DNA here is from genome assembly GCF_002776525.5 of Piliocolobus tephrosceles. Taxonomy (NCBI): domain Eukaryota; kingdom Metazoa; phylum Chordata; class Mammalia; order Primates; family Cercopithecidae; genus Piliocolobus; species Piliocolobus tephrosceles. Next base: position 56,767,834 of record NC_045435.1, on the reverse strand, counting down.
ACATAAATTTCATGGTTTGTTTTCAACTGTGTCTCAGCAGAGTGAAGCTTTCTCAAATTGAACTTAATTTTTTAAAAAAATCATCAAAGACCTACACTGACTGAAGAAAGATGGCCTCATTTGGTATAATTGTTAATAGAACACCAACTGTGTGAAAATATTTTTTATAATATAAACCAAAAAGTGACTGAGGCAGGGTTCAATTGATCAGAGGTTTCTTTTGTCAAGGTTGAGGTAGTGCCAAGGAAAACCATAAATCACAAGAGCTTCTGTGACCTATGATTTTTTTCAAAGAGGATTTTGTGAACTTGGATATTTAAAGGGGAAAACATAAGCAGGAGAGTGGACAAAAAGAGGTGGGAGTGAGCATGAGCAGTGAGGTAGCTGGTTCGATTCTTGTGAGGCTCTGATTAGCTTCACTAAATCTACATTTTACATGTGAAAAGTGGGAGGAGAGGAAAAAGTCAATTATGCATTGTCTCATGCTCAGTAAATCTACATTTTTACATCAGATGAAGTAAATGTGAAAAGAAGGAGCAGACGAAATGAGGCTATGACATGGGGTTGTGAAATTACAGTTATCTGGGTTCAAAAGAAATACAGTATTGGTGATTACCAAGTTAATTTCCCAAGCTCAACTTTGCCTTTGGCATAGTGAGTTTGGAGGCCCTGTAATTCTATTTTTCTTTTACTTTCCCCCCACGTATTATCCCATTTTCATGCTGCTAATAAAGACATACCCAACACTGGGTAATTTATAAAGAAAAAGAGGTTTAATGGACTCACAATTCCACTTGGCTGGGAAGGCCTCACAATCATTTTTGAAAGGTGAAAGGCACACCTTACACAGCAGCAGACAACAGAGTTTGTGCAGGAAAACTCTCCCTTACAAAACCATCAGATCTCATGAAACTTATTCACTATCACAGGAACAGCATGGGAAAGACCTACCCCTGTGATTCAATTAACTCCCACGAGGTCCCTCCCATGACAAATGGGAATTTTTTTTTTTTTTTTTTTTTTTGAGGCAGAGTCTTGCCCTGTCGCCCGGACTGGAGTGCAGTGTCTGATCTCAGCTCACTGCAAGCTCCGCCTCCCGGGTTTACGCCATTCTCCTGCCTCAGCCTCCCGAGTAGCTGAGACTACAGGCGCCCGCCACCTCGCCCAGCTAGTTTTTTTGTATTTTTTTTTTAGTAGAGACAGGGTTTCACCGTGTTAGCCAGGATGGTCTCGATCTCCTGACCTCGTGATCCGCCCATCTCGGCCTCCCAAAGTGCTGGGATTACAGGCTTGAGCCACCGCGCCCGGCCGACAAATGGGAATTGTGGGAGCTACAGTTCAAGATGAGATTTGGGTAGGGACACAGCCAAACCATATCACCACTGTTCTTCAAAATATTTCAAAGAAAATAAATCATCACTGGAATGATTTATTCCTAGAAGGTTAGTATCCACATGGCTAGGAAGGCTCATTTCTAAGATGTCATGAAGTCTTATACCCCACAGAGAAAGATAGAGGGAGAAAGAAAGAAAAAAAAAGACCAAAAAAAGAAAGAGAAAAGGGACCAAGGACAAATTGTAGCAGCAAAGGGAAAGCAATCCTGGAAAACCAATTCAGGCTGTACTACTGAGAAGTCCATACATCAGTGGCAGGCACAAAGATGGCCTGTGTGTGTGTGTGTGTATATATATATATACACACGTATATTCTTAGGTTGCTGTTATTTCTGTATTTTAAGTCATCTAAGTAGTGATTCCAAGTCAGAAAAATGGGATAAAAAAATTGATAATGTTAGTTTGGAAACATGTAGTCAAGAAAGAATTCAGAATCCAGTCCAAATAAATTGAAGACAAATAATAAAAACTGAAAAAAATGAATAAAGCTAGAATCTAACAGGTATACTATAGCGACCTCTGCTCACTACAACCTCCACCTCCTGGGTTCAAGCAATTCTCCTGCCTCAGCCTCCAAAGTAGCTGAGATTACAGGCATGCACCACCATGCCTAGCTAATTTCTGTATTTTTAGTTGAAACAGGATTTCACCATTTTGGCCAGGCTGGTCTTGAACTCCTGACCTCAGGTGATCCACTTCAGCCTCCCAAAGTGCTGGGATTACAGGCATGAGCCACTGTGCCCAGCCATCTTTTGAAACATAACTTTTCCCTCTCAATCCTTTATTTTTGCCAAAGACAAATTGCAGAAAGACCAATTTATTTGCAAAAAGTTTTAGTCTCATTATACTTGGCCTGATTAGTTGCATAAAGTACAACAAGAATAATTATTGGCCAATAGGCTTTTTTTTAATTGAACTTGCTGGAACTTTTTCATAAGGAATCTCAGATTAGACTTTGAAAGGCTTCTCAAGCACAGCCAAGAATTTGTCTGTGCCTGAAGATACCTGTCTCAATTCCTCTCTTCTTGAGGTCCCAAAATAACATGAGATTCCTGGGCCTGTCAGAAAATGACATTCTCTACTTACCACAGGTCAATAACCCTATAAAGGAATTTCATAAACAATGTACAAGGGCAGTTTTTACAAGAGGCTTTTTTTTTTATTTGTGGACATAGAGGCTCACTCTGTTGCCCAGGCTGGAGTGAAGTAACGTGATCTCAGCTCACTGCAACCTCTACCTCCTGGATTCAAGCAATACTTGTGCCTCAGCTTCCTGAGTAGCTGGGACTACAGATGCATGTCACCTTAACCAGATAACTTTTTTTTTTTTTTTTGTATTTTTAGTAGAGATATGGTTTCACCATGTTGCCCAGGCTGGTCTCAAACTCCTGAGCTCAGGTGTTCTGCCTGCCTCATCCTCCCAAAGTGCTAGGATTACAGACATTAGCCACCATGCCTAGCCTCCAAGGGGCTTTCTTTGGCTCTCTAACATTATCTCAATTTCTCAAAGCATTCTGGTGATATCTGAAAATATGTCATGCCAGTCAAAGCTTTGGTAAAATAACCAATGTCTCCAAGTATAGCCTATTCCAAAAGAAAACAGATTATTGCTGAACTTATGCAAATAACTATATTGTTATAAATTAAGAATATTTATAAATAGTTTCTAAATTCTGGAGAAATCAGGTAGAGAAAAGGAAATATGCTTCAAATTTGGCTCACAAGATTATACTTTACAAAACCGTTAAAAGCTAAAAATAGATCAATTTTTTTCTTGACCAAGAAAAACAAAAATATCAACGTTTCAAACCAAAAAGTCATAGAAACATTATTTCAGTCCTCTATTTGTTCAGTCCCATGCAATTAACTGAATCCGCTGGATTGGGGTTAGCAATCCTCATGAACACATTCGCTTTTCAATGAGAATCCTGGAAATTTTCTCTCTAGCCCAATGGCACAATATCTAAAATTATCAGAAATCTGCCTTTAATAGCACTCAGCAGAGTCTTTTCCACAAATTTCCCAAAAAAGCAAGGTTCTTTTTGTTTTTTGTTTTTTTTTTTTTTGTAGCTGACTATAAACAGCTTTTTGGGAAGAATCAAAGTAAAACAATAATTGTCTGTGGATAACAAAAGTCGTAAGACAGTCATGGTTACATACACAATTGTCAAGGAAATTTGGTTATCTTTTTGGTATGTAACAATTTAACATAATATAATTATAGCTGATAACATTAAGACAGCAGAATTATAAGAATCTCATACAATTTTGGAAAACATTAATAACATGTAAAATATAACTCAAAGAAAGTTAAACACCATTTCATATTTGAAGTTTATTGTATAATTTTTAACATAGCAAATAAGCTCAATATGTCTCCTTTGGACTTAAGGGGACCTAATATCTAAAAAAGTTAGTGAGTTAAAAAAGAATTTAGAATTTGAAGTTTTGATTTTGGAAAATTTGTTAAATATCAAAGGTTTAAAACACTTGATATCACAAAATAGGAACACAGGTCACTGTAAAATAAGTCATTAGTTTAGCCAAATGATAATTCAAGGATTGTAAAAGCAAAAACTACTGCACTCAGTAACTCACACTTGTAATCTCAACACTTTAGGAAGCCAAAGTGGGAAGATCACTCAAGTGTAGGAGTTCAAGACCAGCCTGTGCTACATAGTGAGGCCTTCTCTGTACAAAAAAATTAAAAATTAGCTGGGTATGGTGGCGGGTGCCTGTAGTCCCAAGTAGTTAGGAGGCTGAGGTGGGAGGATTGCTTGAGTCCGTAGGTTCAGGCTGTGATCAGCCATGATTGTGACACTGTACACTGCAACCTGGGTGACCAAAAAGACCCTGTCTCAAAATAAATAAATATAAATTTAAAAATAAATGAATAAAAATACTTATTAAATAAATTAAGCAAAAACTTTTACTGTTTTATGGAGAGGAGACTCAGTTTCCCAAACAATACAATCAAAATAAGATAGTGTATTAGTCAGTTCTCATGCTGCTAATAAAGACATGCCTGAGAAGGCATAATTTATAAAGAAAAGAAGGTTTAATGGACTCACAGTTCTACATGACTGGGGAGGCCTCACAGTCATGGCTGAAGGCAAAGGAGGACCATGCACTTCTTACATGGTGGCAGGCAAGAGAGCTTGTGCAAATAAACCCATCAGATCTCATGAGACTTATTCACTACCATGAGAACAGTATGCGGGAAACTGCCTCCATGATTCAATTTTCTCCACCTGGTCTGGCCCTTGACACATTGGGATTATTACAATTCAAGGTGAGATTTGGGTGGGGACATAGACAAACAATGTCATTCTGCCCCTCACCCCTACCAAATCTCATATCCTCAAATTTCAAAACCAGCCATGCCTTCCCAACAGTCCCCTAAAGTCTTTAATCATTCCAGCATTAACCCAAAAATCCAAGTCTAAAATCTCATCTGAGACAAGGCAAGTCCCTTTCTATGAGCCTGTAAAATTAAGAGCAAGATAGCTACTTCCTAAATACAATGGGGGTGCAGGTATTGGGTAAATACACTCATTCCAAATGGGAGAGATTGGCCAAAATGAAGGAGCTATAGGCCCCATGCAAGTCTGAAATCCAGCAGGGCAGCCAAATCTTAAAGTTCCAAAATGATATCATTTGACTTCATGTCTCACATCCAGGTCATGCTGATGCAAGAGGTGAGTTCACATGGTCTTGGGCATCTCTGCCTCTGTGGCTTTGCAGGGTACAGCCCTTCTCCTGGCTGCCTTCACAGGCTGGTATTGAGTGTCTGTGGCTTTTCCAGGTGCCTGGTGCAAGCTATTGGTGGATCTACCATTCTGGGGTCTGGAGGATGGTGGCCCTCTTCTCACAGCTCCACTAGACAGTGCCCCAGTGGGGACTCTGTGTGGTGGCTCCAACCCCACATTTCCCTTCCACACTGCCTTACCAGAGGTTCTCCATGAGGGCTCTGCCCCTGCAGCATACTTCTGCCTGGACATCCAGGCATTTCCATACATCCCCTGAAATACAGGTGGAGGTTGCCAAACCTCAATTCTTGACTTCTGTGTACCCACAGGCTCAAAACCACATGAAAGCTGCCAACGCTTATGGCTTTCACCCTCTGAAACAATGGCCTGAGCTCCATGTTGGCCCCTTTTAGCCATGGCTGAGTGGTTGGGACACAGGGCACCAAGTCCCTAGACTGCACACAGCAGCAAGGCCCCCGGCCCAGCCCACAAAGCCATTTTTTCCTCCTATGCCTCCAGGTTTGTGATGGGAAGGGGTGCCGTGAGGTCTTCTGACATGCCCTGGAGACATTTTCCCCATTGTCTTGGCAATTAACATTTGGTTCCTCATTACTTATGCAAATTTCTGCAGCCAGCTTGAATTTCTCCTTAGAAAATTGGTTTGTTTTTTGTTTTGTTTTTTTTCTATCACATCATCAGGCTGCTAATTTTCCAAACTTTTATACTCTGCTTTCCTTTTAAACATAGTTCCAATTTCAAACCATATTTCTGTGAAAATATAAAACTGAATGCTTTTAACAACACCCAAGTCACCTCTTATAATCTCTCTCTGAAGTTCAAAGTTCTGCAAATCTAATGCAGGGTCAAAATGCCACTAGTCTCTTTGCTAATGTACAACAAGAGTCACCTTCGCTCCAGTTCCCAACAAGTTTGTCATCTCCATCTGAGACCACCTCAGCCTGGACTTTATTGTCCATATCACTATCAGCATTTTGGTCAAAGCCATTCAACAAGTCTGTAGGAAGTTCCAAACTTTCCCACAACTTACTTTCTTCTTCTGAACCCTACAAACTGTTCCAACCTCTGCCTGTTACCTAGTTCCAAAGTCTCTTCCACATTTTTTGGGTATCTTTACAGCAGCACTCCACTCTACCAGTACCAATTTACTGTATTAGTCAGTTCTCATGTTGCTAATAAAGACATGCCTGAGACTGAATAATTTATAAAGAAAAAGAGGTTTAATGTACTCACAGTTCCACATGGCTGGGGAAGCCTCACAATCATGGCTGAAGGCAAAGGAGGACCATGCACGTTTTACATGGTGGCAGGCAAGAGAGGTTGTTCAGGGGAACTCCCATTTATAAAACCATCAGATCTCATGAGACTTATTCATTACCACAAGAACAGTATGGGGGAAACTGCCTCCATGATTCAATTTTCTCCACTTGGCCCTGCCCTTGACACGTTGGGATTATTACAATTCAAGGTGAGATTTGGGTGGGGACACAGCCAAACCAAATCAGATGGCATGAGGCCAGATGAATTTGTCTCTCACCTGTCTTTTTTTCCCAGCTCATTCAAAAGATAAATGTTTTCTTATCTCTTAATATTTCACAAAAATCTTACTTAAAAGAGAAAAGCAAATTTTACCTTTACATTAGTTTATTATTAATGCTGAAGCTAATTATTATTAAAATATTGTCAACAAATTCATCTCAATCTCAATCAGTTTGATCATAAGATTTCCATAAGTCTTTTTATAACCTTTTTACAGTTTTCTATTAAAGAACAAATCAATGCTCCTGTAAAACTCTGTTATTCCAATACAAGGGCCCAGACTCTAATATCAATGTGCTTTTGATATTAATATTTACTGTATAGAAAAAGTAAATAATCATTTTAAATTTTAGCCAACTTAACTGCACATAGAATTCCTTTCACAAGGTCAGTCTTCTACAAACCTTCTACAATTTGCTTAAACCTTCACTTTTGTCCTGTCATCTTACTTTAGGACAAAAATTGACCTTTTTTCTCAACTTTTTATATTTGTTTAGTTTTATCTGTCCTTTTTTTATTCCTTTAATTTAAGAAACCCTTTAAACTAGGCAAAATTACTTTCCTTTTAACAAAAACCACATTTTCATGCCTTCTGATAACTTTTTTTTAACCAAAAACACATCCTACTTTCCTTATTATACACTTTCGATAGAGAATTTTTCTCTTGTATTTAGTAATGTTAATTATACACATATATTACAATGTTAACTGTTAGTAACTCTAATTTTTAGTGAAAAACCCAGGAGGTAAGCAGTTTTAATTATGCACCAGATGCAAAGTCCAGAACAAAGGACAATGCCTGGAGCTAGGCCTTGTCATGTCCTAAAAACTTAAATCTAAAGACATAAGCCTGGGCACAGTGGCTCATGCCTGTAATCACAGCACTTTGGGAGGCTGAAGCAGGTGGATCGCCTGAGGTCAGGAGTTCAAGTCCAGCCAATGCCAACATGGTGAAACCCTGTGTCTACTAAAAATACAAAAAATTAGCTGGGCGTGGTGGCACACACTTGTAATCCCAGCTACTCAGGAGTCTAAGGCAGGAGAATTGCTGAACCCAAGAGGTGGAGGTTGCAGTGAGCTAAGATTACACCACCACACTCTAGCGTAGGTAATAGAGCAAGACTGCATCACCAAAAAATTAAACAAATAAATAAATCTAAAGACATAAGTTTATATACAAGTTAGGTATCAAAACAAATCATACAAGCAAGTTTTATGCCTTAAAACATCTAGTAGAGATAGTATCTGATCAATAGACTCAGACAAAAATGTCTAAATTAAATTCTGAAGACTTTTTTATTTTACCAATAATTTTTAAATTGTCTTAATTTACTAAAGATTAGTAAAGTCATGTGAACGATGAGGCATTTGAATTAAAGTTTCTATTTTTGTGATAACACATTTGATTTAAGCACTTACTTTTTTCTTTAAGCCAATTAATTAGAGCCCTTTTTTTTTTTTTTTTTTTTGAGACGGAGTCTCGCTCTGTCGCCCAGGCTGGAGTGCAGTGGCCGCATCTCAGCTCACTGCAAGCTCCGCCTCCCGGGTTCCCGCCATTCTCCTGCCTCAGCCTCCCGAGTAGCTGGGACTACAGGTGCCCGCCACCTCGCCCGGCTAGTTGTTTGTATTTTTTAGTAGAGACGGGGTTTCACCGTGTCAGCCAGGATGGTCTCGATCTCCTGACCTCGTGATCCACCCGTCTCGGCCTCCCAGAGTGCTGGGATTACAGGCTTGAGCCACCGCACCCGGCCAATTAGAGCCCTTTAATATATTTTGGTAGTGAATATACACATACACACGACACATATAAACACATAGACAGACAGACAGTAGCAGATCTTATATATATAAGATTCTTCAATTGCCAGTTTTCAAGATCTCACCTCCACTTTAGACTATCAGGCTCTTGATTACCTGTTTCCTGCCCTAAACAATTGTTAGCTAGGCAACCCTAAATTTGCATTTCTAAAGGGACAGCTCTTATGTGAAACAAGGTAGAAAATTCATATCTCAAAGCACAGAACTAAGGCATTAGGCCTAAATATTGTACCATCATTTGCTCAAACCAAAGGAGTTTTAAAGGGTGTAAGTAAAAGTTCAATTAAGAGGCCAGGAAAGCCATCTTAAGCAAAGGAATGACTTGTAACATTAAAACAATGGTTAACATTAAAACAATGGTAAATGTTTCTAATGTATACTGGCAGACACCCTTACAAAATGGGAATTCTCTTAAAGAAGTTTCTTTTACAAAGGAGTTTAAAGATAGCCAGCTAAATGCCTGAAAGTTGTATTTTGGATTTTTGGCTTAGCTTGTTTTCTTAATTAGATTACCGGCTTCATGGTGATACAGACAGGAAACAGGGAAATACTGGGTAGAAGAGGGCAGTTCCCTGGCAAAGGCCCCAGCCTCAAGCCTGGATACCTGTGGCCCTAAGAGAACAGGCATTCCTGTTTTCGTACTCAAAAAGTTGCCTTTTGGCCCACCACTCCCCCTATCCTGTACCCATATAAACCCCAAACCCCTGGCTCCAGGAGGCAATGAACAGACAAATGGCAGAACAGTGCGGCGGAGAAGGAGAGAAGACAAGAAACGTTGGGAGGAGTTTGGCTGGGGAGAATCAGCCACTGGGTTGACAAACTCCAGGGGAAGATTATCTTCACACTCTAGCCCCTATCCAGCTCCCCATCCATCCTGCTGAGAGCCACCTCCACCCCCAGTAAAACCCCATATTCACCATCCTTCAAGTTTGTGTGTGACCTGATTCTTCCAGGACACAGGACAAGAGCTCAGGATACAGGAAGCTGTCACACTTACCCTCTGCCCTTGCAGAAAGGCAGAGGGTCCACTGAGTTGGTTAACACTTAAGCCATCCATGGATGGCAAGGCTAAACGAGCACACTGTAACATGTGCCCACTTCGGCTCCTGCACCTGTCCGTCTGCATGCTCCCCCTCCCATAAGGGGTTTGAGCAGCAGTGATGACCAAACAGACATGCCACATCCCTGTCATATGTCCTCTGGGGGATATCAGGGAACTAACTCTCCCGCCTCATCAGGTGGAGCCATTTAGTGAATACAGAAAGTATGCAATTTTTAGGGCTTAATATTTAAATATGTGAGAAGCAGGCATAGCTGGAAAGCAAAACACAGGTCTCCCAAAATTTCAAGGATCCCATTTTTTATACCAAATCTTGGGTCCCCAAAAAGAAGCAAAAGCCATGGGACAAGACAGGACAATGCTTCCGCAGTGCACCTCACTGCAAGGACATTCATTCAAGTCTGGTGGACGACTCAACCCAATCAGCTGATTTTGTGATTGGCCCATATCCCATGGGATGAGGACTCAGAGCAATGAAGATGGCAAAGAAGAAGGAGGAATAGTGTGGAGTAAATATAAACAGGAGAACAATTTATTTTAAAGGAAGCAAACAAAGGTACTAAGCTCATAATTTTTTTTTTTTTTTTTAAGTTTCAGCCAGCCAGGCATAGTGGCTCACACCTGTAATCTGAGTACTTTTAGAGGCTGGGGTGGGAGGACTGCTTGAGATCAGAAGTTTAGAACCAACCTGAACAATATAGTGAGCCCCATCTCTACCGAAATATTTAAAAATTAGCCAGATGTGGTGGTGCACACCTGTAGTCTCGGCTACTGAGGAGCTGAGGTGGGCAGATCACTTGAGCCCGGAAGAGCATGGCTACAGTGAGCCATGGTTGTGCCACTGCACTCTAGCCTGGGCAACAAAGCAAGACCCATGTTTAGAAAATAAATAAATAAATAAATAAATAAATAAATAAATAAAATACAATAAAATAAAAAGGTTTTAGTCAACTAAAAAAAAAACAAAATCCCCAAAAACAGGAAACAAAAGGTGTTGAAAGCATAAAGGCTAGATATCAGTTTCTAATTATACTGACTTCTAACCATAGAGCTCTTTAAAAAAAATCCTTTCAGATCTTTTATTATCAGATTTTAGCTGGGATAAATGGATGATTTTTCTTGCATTTGAACTTCTTTAGCAAAGGTATCTTCCCAAGTGTTTTAACCAAAGTTATAACAACCACAGACACAGGAGATGTCTCCAAAGAGGTGGCAAGCAGTTTTTTGCAAGATCCAGAATCACCCCAAAGACAACTCAGAGAAGGAAAATTTCACTATCCATAAAGGGAGTATAGACCACATTTCTGTCAGGCCATGTTCTCTAGGATCTTAGCTTCTCAGCTGACTGTCCACACACAAAGGGCTCAAACGCCTTGTGTGACCCCAAACAGACAGAAGAAAACAGGAAATCAAAAGCTTCCCAAGGAAAGGGAAAGAATCAATATTAATTGGTACCCCAAAAGACATTCACACAAGTATCAAACCAAGAGGGGTGGGTTCCCTGACCAGGAATCAAACCCACGCAGTGGAGGTAAAACTGCAGAATTTTAACTATTAGGCCACAAGGTGGAGTAGCCTTTCTTGTTCCCAGATTAACAAACGAACTCAAGCCCTGATGGGAATTTTAACTACCAGAGCTATTTTAGGTCAGACTTCTTTGCACCTATTTTAGTCAAGAGAATTTTTTTAGGCTAGCCTTAACACTACTATGTGTCCTTTAAAAAGTTTATCTTTTTCATTAATTGCTTAGTATAAGAGATCTCTAAAGTCTTTAACAACACAGAGAGAGAGAGAGGCTGGGAAGGCAGTCTTATGTAAATAAAACCTCTCAGGTAGTCAAATTTTGATTTTTCTTAACCGGCCAGGGATTTTAGAGGTAGAATTTGTCTTTCTGCAGCTGCAGGGGTTTCAGTTGACATAAGAGGGGACCAAAAGTTGGTCAAACCTAACAAAAGATGGACTGAAACAAAAACAGAAAAAAAGTGATCTCTGCCTGCAGCCTAGCCATCCTCCCACCCATTCCTCACAATGCATTTTCCACCTTTAAACTCTTCGATGCCTTCTCATCACTCTCAGATGAAAGAGGATGCCCAAACTTAACAAGACCAGACCGCCCCACCTACCTCTTCACTTCACCTCTTAAAATTTACATATAGCCTAGATCTCTGATCATAAGGAGAAGTGATAGCCAGCTGACAATTAACTTTGACCTACAGCTACCAAATACCAAAATGAATCCCCAAATCAGCCTCTTACCTGGAGATGGGGTCTAAGCTAAAGGCTACTCTCCACAATCATGGAAGTGGGAAACTCATCTTCCTTGTTGAAAGTAAACAAAACTCCCATAAAGGAGGTCTGCAGCAGAATTAACCTCATCTCAACTGAAAATTTGGGGGAGGTCAGGGACCTCTGAAGGGAGAAGCTCCCAGACCTCAGCAAATCATCCCAGTGGTCATAGAAATAAAAATAGCCCCAGCTGGCCAGGCACAGTGGCTCACGCCTGTAATCCCAGCACTTTGGGAGGCCAAGGCAGACAGATCATGAGGTCAGGAGTTCGAGACCAGCCTGGCCAAGAGATCAGCCTAGCCAATATGGTGAAACCCCATCTCTACTTCAAATACAAAAATTAGCCCAGTGTGATGGCGGGCACCTGTAATCTCAGCTACTCAGGAGGCTGTGGCAAGAGAATTGCTTGAATCCAGGAGGCAGAGGTTGCAGTGAACCGAAGATCATGCCATTGCACTCCAGCCTGGGCAACCGAGCAAGACTCCAACTCAGAAAAAAAAAAAAAAATTACCCCCAGCCAGTACCAGGCACTGATAGGAGAGTTGCTGCTGGCCAAGTGCCAACTCTACCCAGAGAATCCCTCTGTGGCTACCAAAATGGAAGCCAAAAAGTGACTGAGGCAGGTCTCAAATGATTCAAGGTTTATTTGGCCAAGGTTGAGGATGTGCCCAGGAAGAAACACAAATCCCAGGAGCATCTTTGACCTATGATTTTTCCAAGGGAGATTTTGTGAACTTTAGTGTTTAAAGGGGAAAGAGCAAGCAAGAAGGGGAAAAAAAGGAAATGGGAGGAAGGGTAGGCAATGAGGCAGATGGTTACAGTCTTGTGAGGCTCTGATTAGCTTCACTGAATCTACATTTTACATGTGAAAAGAGGGAGTGTGGGAGAGCCAATTGTGTACTGTCTCGTGCTCAGTAAATCTACATTTTACATAAGATAAAGTAAGCATGTGAAAAGAGGGAGTAGAGCAAATGAGGCTATGACACAGGTTGTGAAATTACAGTTATCTATTTGGGTACAAAAGGAAAACAGTATTGGTGGCTCGATTCCCAAACTTAACTCTCCCTTTGGCATAGTGAGTTTGAGGTCCTGATATTCTACTTTTCTTTTACAACAACAACACAATTTATGATTTTGCTGAAAGGAAGCCAAGAAGAACAAATTTTATGGAAAAACATATCACAATTTATTAATCAGATAGGTTATTATTTTATTACCCATCCAAATATCACCAGCTCAGCTGAATGCCCAGGCATGATCAAAGGTAATTCAATTTAGATACATTTGACATTTTGCCAACTTTTAGTCACATAAAAACCATAGCTTCATACATGTTTTTCATTCTTGTGGTTAGGAAGACACTTTCATCAATCTGGGAAAATACAAATTACTTGATGTACTGAATAAACATCTCTACCATGTACCACTTTGCTAACTTTTCTTAGTCCTCTGGTCCAGATATATTCAATGCTCCCTAATTTATAAGGGCAGCCAATTGCAAACTGTTGATCCCACTAATTCCAATTCTACACGCTCTTACCCTTGCCTTCTTTGCAAAACACTTTGGATTTTCTTTGTCCTGGTTTCTTTTTTGGGTATTGCTGGGATTTCCCATACTCCATCTCTTATGATTCTTGTTTACATAGCCACTAGGCAGCTAAAACAACAAGACATCTAGCAATATATTCTATTTCTCTGTCTCCTTTCCCTCCCTCCTTCCCTCCCTCCTTCCCTCCCTTCCTTCCTCCTTCCTTCCTTCCTTCCTTCCCTCCTTCTCTCTCTCCCTCCTTCCCTCCTTTTGTTTCTTCCTGTTTGCTGTCAACCAGCTATCCATCACCTGCATCACCCTGCTGTCCCCTTGTCATTCATCTTTCTGCAGCCAGCTGCCCAGCCTCATCCTCACTGCTACACTCCGGGGAAAACACAAATTACTTGATTACCGAATGTCCATCTCTACCATGTATCACTTTGCCAACTTTTGTTAGTCCTCTCATCCAGACATATTCAATGCTCCCGAATTTATAAGAGCAGCCAGTTACAAACTGCTAATCCCACTAATTCCAACCCCACATGCCCACAACTTCCGCTCACCATGGTACCTACCTGAGCAGCCCACACTCCACCCTCCCTCCATCCCTTGACCATTTCCCTCCTCTTTCCTAACTTGCCACTATATCAAAGCATTTGTGCATAGTAGGTGGATACAGAAAAGTGCTTTCAAACGCAACTAAAACTGATTTCTCCTAACCTGCATTGAACATAATTGAATCTCTTCAGTTAGAATTTTCATCTGCCCTCAAACAGTTTTACAAAGTGGATTTTTTTTTGTTGCTTATTTTGGAAGTGTTTTCTTGCCAATCTGTATCTCCTACCCAACTCTTGAAAATAACCTTGTTTCCCTTTCCTCTCCAGTAATCACCTCACTTCCCTCCCAGTAAACCCCCAATCATAGACATCCTCAACTTTTTCAAGGATGAAAAAATCAAGGGCAGCTCAAAGATTAATCCTTGATCTTCAACAGAGACCAGGTCTCCCCTCTCTCCCAACGTGCTTTGCAGAAATTGCTTCCAAATTTTTGACTAGTTCTAAAATTAATTTTGGCAACGAAATTATTGACTATTTTGAGTAGTAAGAATATTTAAGGCCGGGCGCCGTGGCTCAAGCCTGTAATCCCAGCACTTTGGGAGGCCAAGACGGACGGATCACAAGGTCAGGAGATCGAGACCATCCTGGCTAAAACGGTGAAACCCTGTCTCTACTAAAAACTACAAAAAAACTAGCCGGGCGAGGTGGCAGGCGCCTGTAGTCCCAGCTACTGGGGAGGCTGAGGCAGGAGAATGGCGTAAACCTGGGAGGCAGAGCTTGCAGTGAGCTGAGATCCGGCCACTGCACTCCAGCCTGGGCAACAGAGCGAGACTCCATCTCAAAAAAAAAAAAAAAAAAAAAAAAAAAAAAAGAATATTTAAGAGCTTGGCGCAGTGGCACATCCCTGTAATCCTTACTACTCAGGAAGGTGAAGCAGGAGGAGGATGAGTTTAACCCAGGAGTCCAAATGTGCAGTGAGCTATGATCACACCACACGCTCCAACCTGGTGGACAAAGTGAGACCCCGTTTCTTTAAAAAAAAAAAAAAAAAAGATACTTTAAAAATAAAGTAGTATTTACTACCCCTATCCATTCAAAAAGAAAAGGCATCTTGACACAGGGAAGGCCTCTTAAAATCCCTCAGCAGTTCTTAAAATAAAGTCAGTGTGACTTTATGAACAACATGACACCTTATCAGCACTTTGAAAGTAGTTCTGGTTGAACCACTTTGACACCAAAACAATTCATTCATTCACAAACGTTTGTCAAGAATCTAGTACATGCTAAGTGGAGGGCAGTTGAGTCCCTGAGCTCATAATTCATTCAACAAATGTTTTCAAGCATCTACTGTTAAATTCTGGAGAAATCAGGACCCAAAGCAATTTTCATTCTCAAATAATTCATGGTCTCATAAGGGAAAAACCACAATAAAATTTGAATGAGAGAGTCTCATAAGGGAAAAACCACAACAAAATTTGTATACCTAGTACATAGGTACACCTTTCATCGGGTCTTTGAGCCCCTATAATTTAGTGTGTGTGTGCAAATTTGGCATTTGTGTGATTCAGTTATGTCTAGCTACTCTGTGAGACTGTAAGATCCTTGTGGACTGGGACCAGGTCTATCTTTGCTCTCCAGTGCCTCTCCAGCACTGAATGGGTATTGCTGACTGAGACAGCCAATGTTAGTGTGATGAGCCTGATGTTAACTTTACAATCAAGTTCAAATTATTTATTTGGGGACCTTAATACCTTCCACAAACTACTTACTTGGCAATATCCCACTACTCCCTCCTCATCCTGTGACCTAACCAGTTTCTGTGGCTCTCCTCTTCCTAATGGGCCTTAGGATATGTTTCACTCATGCTGCTTTCCTCCCTTGGGACACCTCCCATGGCCAATCCTTCCACCCCTCCCTTCATCACTTACTGACTTCTTCCCTATCCTCTTTAAAGTCTTAACTTGTCCCATTTTCCTTATGAATTATGCCCCACAGCTCATGGGGTACCCAAGGAAGCAGTGTCTGGGAGGAAAATTGGAGCATGGGAAGATTAAGAGGTGCTGTTAGGATTCCCACCTGTGGAACAGAAGGAAAGGAAGCAGGCTGGGCAAAGGAGGAGTTGGGCTGCAATGAAATCTCAATGAAGACCTCAGCCAACTCACAGGGAGCTCTGAAGTCGAGGTAGCCTTTTAGGGTGGCTCCATGTTGTAGCTGAGGACAAGGTCTTTAGATTTCTGCATCAACCAGTCAATGAATGTAGACTGCCCCCTGAAAAGAGGTCTTGGGTAGGAAGGCTGATAGCACTCTCAGCAATTAGATGAATAAATCTTTCAGTCCTTCTAGGACATCTGGGCAATGCATACAGCAACTGCTATACAAATGTTCTCATAGTTTTGCACCCATCCAAATCACCCAGAAGCTTTTTAAAACACAGACTGGGTCAGGCATGGTGGCTCACGCCTGTAATCCTAACACTTTGGGAGACCAAGGCAGGCAGGCAGATTGCTTGAGCCCAGGAGTTCAAGAACAGCCTAGGCAACATGGCAAAACCCCATCTCTACAAAAAAACACAAAAATTTGCCAGGTGTGGTTACACATACCTGTGGTCCCAGCCACTCGGGAGACTGAGACCAAGAGGATCACTTGAGCCCAGAAGGTCGAGGCTGCACTCCAGCCTGGGTAGCAGAGTGAGACCTCATCTCAAAACACACACACAGGCACCAATGTGCGCGCACACACACACACACGCACTGCTTGGCCCCAACTCCAGAGTTGTTAATGTAGTAGATCTGGAGTGGAGCCTGAGAATCTGCATTAGAAACAAGTTTCCAGATGCTGCTGATGCTGCTGAACCCAGGACCACACTTTGAGAACCACTACACCATAAACTGTACCCACACAAAGCCTCAACCCATATAACTTCTGACCATTCACATTGCGCTTACCACTTGCTGCTTGGTGCCATGTTATTTGTGTTGTCTTTTCCCGAGCTACATCCTTTTGAGAATGCAGAGCTCTACAGACTGTGTAATAGTTTATGGTCTTCATGAAAGTAAATGGAAAGCAACTGCTGGAATCTGAGCTGCATGGGGTAGGGTCACATGTATATTTCAAAAAGATTACTTTCACTACAGTGAAGAGAACTGACTTGCTATGGGAGTGAAAAGGGATGTTGCCAGAGAGGACTCAGGTGGAGTTAGGAGTTTTATTCTAGTAGTCCAGGGGAGAGTTAATAAATAGGAGGAGCTTGCACTAATGAAGATAGAGAGAAACAGAGAGATTCAAGGTATATTCAGGAGGCAATAGTGACAGGACCTGGAGATGAACTAGCTGTCAGGGAAGACAGATCCTGTGAGGGCAACAATGACTCTGCAGTTTCTGCTCACACAGCTGAACGTGTGGTGAAGCGCCATTTCCCAAACACTGGAAGAGAAACAGCTTGTAGAACATGAGGGCCTCATCTACAGGGCTTTTACAACTTTTCTTTTTTTTTTTTTTTTTCCTTAAAGCATCAAGTTGCAAATGCTTTAAAAAGACTAACTTGCTAATTGCTTCATGTTTTTTTCTTTTTTCTTCTTCTACACAAACATTGACTTTTCCACACAATATCCCTTGTGTTAGGAGATATATGTGCTGTAGCTTTTGCCATCAGGGAGTGCAGCTTTGAAGATTTCATTGTCAAAAACTGATTTAAAGTCTCCTAAGAGAACATTTTGTCCCGAACTGTCTGTACCCCCCAAAAAGTAACAAAGAACATCACATGGGTTGGCATTATTGCCAGAAAGTACATGAGCATCTTGCCAAATTTGTTCTCCTCAGTCACAAGCTCTGGCCATTATGATGACAACATTAAAAAGAAAAAGAAAAAGAAAAATAGGAGAATTGACATAAAGAAGAATATGACCAAACAGTGTAGACATCATGATACGATTCAAGCATACCTCCTACCATGCCGGAGTGGTTCTTAGAATAATAACGACCCTGGTAAACTAAGGGCATTTTGTTTTTTTTAAAAGGAATTTTCAGGCTTTAACCTGTAAGATTTAGGACTCTTTCTTTAGTTCTGCTGTGAATGAATACATAGCTTTTCTTTATTTTTTTTTTAATCTGCCGAATGGACAAAGAGTTTTTTGTTTCCAGAATACAATAGTGTTATATCAAATAGACATCTGTTTTTTTTCTTTAAATTTCAGAATTTTAAGAGACTTACAAGGCTACATGCAAGAGAGATTTTTTGACACTTGTCTTTTGAAATGGTTTAAGGTATGACAAGCATTTATAAGTCATTTGCTATTGGACAAAGATCAAATGGATTCACTCCCCATTTAAAAGAATATGTATTTCTTATCTACATTTTAAAAACCCCTATTTCTTTACCAAGACACCTATACATGGCTTGTGGCTTTTGTGGTTATTAGACTTCTTGCCTTCCTTGCCTAGATACTGTCACAAAATATCAAATGCTATTTATATGTTTTTTTTTTTTTAAAAAGAAGTCATTCATTTGAAAATACTCCAATTCCAGTTGCAGCTTATTCATTTATAAATAGTGCCACTCTAAGGACAAACAAGGCAATAAGTAATAATTTATACTTTAGCACAAATCCAATTTGATTATAAGGGTCTTATAGAGATTATGGGACATTAAAGTTCTAAAACTCCAAGTTTATATTGAAAAACCCACAGGTTCCAACAAAGAAAGCACAAGCCAAATGTAATCTAGCAGGCTAACTTTAGGTCTTCAATTCCAACAAATGTCAAAACTCAGGTCATTTAGCCAACATTTTTTAAGCACTCACTACATACCAGCTATTTTGAGGTGCTTCAACATCATGGTTAAGCTTTCCGTTGTCATTGTTGTTTTTAAAAGTTGGCCAGGTGCAGTGGCTCACACCTGTAATCTCAGCACTTTGGGAGGCCAAGGTGGGTGGATCACTTGAGGCCAGGAGTTCAAGACCAGGCTAACCAACATGGTGAAACCCCATCTCTACTAAAAATACAAAAATTAGCTAGATGTGGTGGCACATGCCTGTAGTCCCAGCTACTTGGGAGGCTGAGGCATGAGAATAGCTTGAACCCAGGAGACAGAGGTTTCAGTGAGCTGGTATTATGCCACTGCACTTCAGCCTGGGCAACAGAGTAAGACTCCGTCTCAAAAAATATATAATAACAATAATAATTATAAAACAAAAGTCACTCCTTAGTTTTATATGGCTGGTTTCACATTTGGGCTTCCTTTATCCCTGGACTTCAGTTACAGAATTCCACAGTGGAAGGTCCTCAAAGAATGTGCAATGAGGGGTCTACAACAGGTTTATGTCAAGGGAGCATTTTTTCAGTCTTGTTTTCTCACCAACCGGTTTACTATTACTCGAGAAATAGAGCCTAACACAGAAGCAGCACCCCACCAATATCTGTAGTCACAGAACCACCAAGGTGGACTCACTAGTGACTCCCAGAAGCAGCTGTCCTAAAGTCTCCAGGCAGAATTTTCCTGGCAACCCTCTCTCCTCTTTCTCCTACAGGAGAGCTCAATATAATTCAAGTCCTCATTTTACAGATAATGTAACTAAAGCTCCCAAGGGATAAAAAGCCCCACGGCTCAGGGGATGCGAATAGGGACTTAAAAAGTATATAATCTCCAGTCTCAGTTTAGTCCTATTAACTCAGTCTTTTAGAGGGAGGGCTCAGATAGGTGCATTTTGCACCATTTCCCCTACTTCTAACACAAGCCAGGCCTAGGCCAGGGACCAGCTCTGAGGACGATAACATGGAGACGGGCGATGGGAGAGAGGAGGCTGGTGAGACTGGATAATACATAAGGCCCTTGGCCTACAGAACACAATTTTTTAACTTTCACGAGTATGTGAGGTCAGAAGCATTCCCAACCAAGCCATATGTAGGAAAGGTCATAATTATTAACTCGGTGAGGAGCTCCAGATCACCAAACCACAGGGAGAAAAAGAGCATGGCAATTAGAGACAGTTTAGAGGTCACTGTAGATTGGGGGCAGAGAGGGGAGTACAAACAATTTATTCCTGAAGACTGATTTCATTAACAGTGAGTCACTTTTGCAGACTGGAGTCATTTGCAACTACAGGTGGACCAATTAGCATACCCTAGGGTTGTATTTCAGCCACAGAAAGTAGAGAATGCTCTAGAACTGAGGCCAGATGAAGACCTTAGTTTGATTTCATTCATCTCCCCTGACAACTATGCCTGCATCTTACAGAAGAATTTCTCCTATGTTGAGCTACCTTGGCTGTTCTCAAATTAGTTTTAGAATAAAGAAGCATTGAAATGCTGCAAATTCACTGTGCATGGATGTAAATTGGTAAACCAGTACAACCTTTTTGGAGGGCTGTCAATATCCAACACAATTTGACATAACCATATGTTTTCATGCAGCAGCTAGACTCCCAGGAATTTATCTCACAGAAATATCTGTACAAATTGGCAAAGATATAAATAGGTACAAATAGGTTCATTGGAAAAAAATTTAACAGTGAAAACTGGGAATAACTCACATATTCTCAGTAGGGAAATGCTTAAATAAATTAATTCAGCTATTTTAAAAAGACCTAGACCTGTATAGAACTTTCATGAGGCATACAAAATAAATTAAATGAACAGCCTTTACAGTATGGTCCAATTTTGTTTTATAAAAACCATATATAAGTTGTGACTGACAGGCCAAGATGGCCGACTAGAAACAGCGGCATAATGAGGCTCCCATTGGCGGAAAAAAACCATAATAAGCATGAGAATCCTTCAGTGGCAACCAAGGTATCCAGGTTCTCTCCTCAAAATTGACTAGAAAGCTGCCATGACCCACGGAGAGAAGGAAGAGCAGTGTGGTGTGGCGGCCAACCTGACAGCCACACAGGGAAGAGGAACCCCCACTGGCACCAGGTCGGTGCTCCTCGAGGGCAGAGGTCCCAGAAGAAGTAGGCACCCATCTTTGCTGCTCTCCAGCCTCCTTGAGTAACATCTCCAGTCACAGGAGCAAATCAGACGAATAAGGCCTGAAGTGAACCCCCACTAAACTGCAGCATCCCTACAGAAGAGGGACCTGACTATTGAAAGAAAAACAAGCAGAAAGTGACAACAACATCATCATCAACAACAACAAGGCCCCCCACAAAAGCTCCATCCAAGGGTCAGCAGCCTCAAAGACCAAAGCTAGACAAACTCACAAAAATGAGAATCAATGAAAAAATGCTGAAAATCCAAAAGGCCAGAGTGTCTGCCTCTTCTCCTCCAAATGATTGCAACATCTCTCCATCAAGGGCGCAGAACTGAATGGAGGATCAGATAGATGAATTGACAGAAGTAAGCTTCAGAAGATAGGTAATAAAAAATTATGATGAGCTAAAGGAACACATTCTAACCCAATGCAAAGAAGCAAAGAACCATGATAAAATGTTACAGGAATTGATAACTAAAATAACCAGTTTAGAGAGGAACACAAACGACCTGATGGAGCTGAAAAACACAGCACAAGTACTTCGTGAAGCATACACAAGTGTCAACAGCCAAATAGAGCAAGCAGAAGAAAGGATATAAGACTTTGAAGTGAAATAAGACACACAGACAAGAATAGAGAAAAAAAGAATGAAAAGGAATGAACAAAGCCTCTAAAAAATATGGGACCTCATAAAAAGACCAAACCTATGATTGATTGGAGTACCAGAAGGAGACAGGGAAAATGGAAACGAGCTGAAAAACACACTTCAGGGTATTATCCAGGAGAACATCCCCAACCTAGCAAGACAGGTAAACATGCAAATTCAAGAAATACAGAGAACACCATTAAGGTCCACGAGAAGATCAACCCCAAGACACATAATCATCAGATTCTCCAAGGTCGAAATGAAGAAAAACTGTTAAGGGCAGCCAGAGAGAAAGGCCAGGTCACCTACAAAGGGAAGCCCATCAGACTAACAGTGGACCTCTCAGCAGAAACTCTACAAGCCAGAAGAGAGTGGGGGCCAATATACAACATTCTTAAAGAAAATAATTTTCAATCCAGAATCTCATATCCAGTCAAACTAAGCTTCATAAGCGAAGGACAAATAAAATCTTTTCCAGACAAGCAAATGCTGAGGGATTCAAATGCTGAGGGATTTCATTACCAACAGGCCTGCCCTGCAAGAGCTCCTGAAAGAAGCAATAAATATGGAAAAGAAAAACTGGTACCAGCCACTGCAAAAATACACCAAACTATAAAGACCAATAACACTACAAAGAAACTGCATCAACTAGTGCACAAAATAACCACATAGTATCATGATGACAGGATCAAATTCACACATAACAATAATAACCTTAAATATAAATTGGCTAAATGCCCCAGTTAAAAGACACAGGCTGGCAAATTGGATAAGGAGTCAAGACCCATCAGCATGCTGTATTCAGGAGACCCATCTTACGTGCAAAGACATGCATAGGCTCTAAATACAGGGATGGAGGAAAATTTATCAACGAAATGGAAAGCAAAAAAAAAAGCAGGGGTTGCAATCCTAGTCTCTGACAAAACAAACTTTAAACCAACAAAGATCAAGAAAGACAAAGAAGGGAATGGTAAAGGGATCAATGCAACAAGATGAGCTAACTATCCTGAATAGACATGCACCCAATACAGGAGCACCCAGATTCATAAAACGAATTCTTAGAGATCTACAAAGAGACTTAGACTCCCACACAATAATAGTGGGAGACTTTAACACTCCACTATCAGTATTAGATCAACAAGACAGAAAATTAACAAGGATATTCAGGACTTGAACACAGCTCTGGATCAATTGGACCTAGTAGATGTCTACAGAACTCTCTAACCCAAATTAACAGAATACACATTCTTCTCAGTGCCACATGGAACTTATTCTAAAATTGACCACATAATTGGATGTAAAACAATCCTCATCAAATGCAAAAGAACTGAAATCATAATAAACAGTCTCTCAGACCACAGTGCAATCAAACTAGAACTCAGGATTAAGAAACTCACTCAAAACCACACAATTTCATGGAAATTGAACAACTTGTTCCTGAATGACTCCTGGGTAAACAATGTAATTAAAGGAGATATCAAGAAGTTCTATGAAACCAATGAGAACAAAGAGACAATGTACCAGAATCTCTGGGATACAGCTAAAACAGAATTAAGAGGGAAATTTATAGCACCAAATGCCCACATCAGAAAGCTAGAAAGATCTCAAATCAACATCCTAACATCACAATTAAAAGAGCTAGAGACGCAAGAGCAAGCTAATGCAAAAATCAGCAGAAGACAAGAAATAACTGAGATCAGAGAAGAACTGAAGGAGATAGAGACACAAAAAAAAACCCTCAAAAAAAACAACGAATCCATGAGCTGGTTTTTTTAAAAAATTAACAAAAAGACCACTAGCTAGGCTAATAAAGAAGAAGAGAGAGAAGAATCAAACAGACACAATAAAAAATGATAAAGGGGATATCACTACTGACTCCTCAGATATACAGACTACCATCAGAGAATACTATAAGCACCTCTATGCAAATAAACTAGAAAATCTAGAAGAAATGGATAAATTCCTGGACGCATATACCCAACCAAGACTAAACCAGGAAGAAGTTGAATCCCTGAATAGACCAATAACAAGCTCTGAAATTGAGGCAATAATTAATAGCCTACCAACTAAAAAAAGCCCAGGACCAGACAGATTCACAGCTGAATTTTACCAGAAATACAAAGAGGAGCTTTGTATTCCTTCTGAAACTATTCCAAACAATTGAAAAGAAGGGACTCCTCTCTAACTCATTTTATGAAGCCAGCATCATCCTGATACCAAAACCGGGAAGAGACACAACAAAAAAAGAAAGCTTCAGGCTAACATCCCTCATGAACATCGATGCAAAAATCCTCAATAAAATAGTGGCAAACCGAATCCAAGAGCACATCAAAAAAATTATCCACCACGATCAAGTTGGCTTTGTCACTGGGATGCAAGGGTGGTTCAACATACACAAATCAATAAACATAATCCATTAAATAAACAGAACCAATGACAAATACCACATGATTATCTCAATACATGCAGAAAGGCCTTTGATAAAATTCAACATCCCTTCATGTTAAAAACTCTCAATAAACTAGGTATTGATGGAACATATCTCAAAATAATAGCTATTTATGACAAACTCACAGCAAATACCATATTGAATGGGCAAAAGCTGGAAGCATTCCCTTTGAAAACAAGTACAAGACAAGGATGCCCTCTCTCACCACTCCTATTCAACACTGTATTGGAAGTTCTGGCCAGGGCAATCAGGCAAGGGAAAGAAATAAAAGGTATTCAATAGGAACAAAGGAAGTCAAGTTGTCTCTGTTTGCAGATAACATGATTTTTCACTTAGAAAACTGCATCATCTCAGCCCCAAAACTTCTTGAACTGATAAGAAACTTCAGCAAATTCTCAGGATACAAAAATCAATATGCAAAAATCACAAGCGTTCCTTTACAGTAACAATAGGCTAACAGAGAGCCAAATCATGAATGAACTCCCTTTCGCAATTGCTACAAAGAGAATAAAATACCTAGGAATACAGCTAACAAGAGATGTGAAGGACCTCTCCAAGGACCTCTCCAACTACAAACCACTGCTCAAGGAGATAAGACAGGACACAAACAAATGGAAAAACATTCCATCCTCATGGATGGGAAGAATCAATATCATGAAAATGGCCATATTGCCCAAAGTAATTTATAGATTCAATGCTATTCCCATCAAACTACTGTTGACATTCTTCACAGAATTAGAAAAAACTATTTTAAATTTCATATGGAACCAAAAAAGAGCCTGTATAGCCAAGACAATGCTGAGCAAAAAGAACAAAGCTGGAAGCATCACACTACCTGACTTCAAACTATACTGCAAGGCTACAGTAACCAAAACAGCATGGTACTGGTATCAAAACAGACATATAGACCAATGGAGCAGAACAGAGACCTCGGAATTAACACCACACATCTACAACCATCTGATCTTTGACAAACCTGACAAAAATAAGCAATGGGGAAAGGATCTCCTATTCAGTAAATGGTGCTGGGAAAACTGGCTAGCCATATGCAGAAAACCGAAACTGGACCCCTTCCTTACACCTTACACAAAAGTTAACTCAAGATGGATTAAATACTTAAATGTAGAACCCAAAACCATAAAAACCCCAGAAGAGGCCAGGCACAGTGGCTCACACCTGTAATCCCAACACTTTGGGAGGCTGAGGCAGGTGGATCACCTGAGATCAGGAGTTTGAGACCAGCCTGACGAACATGGAGAAACCCTATCTCTACTAAAAATACAAAAAAAAAAAAAAAAAAAAAAAATTGGCCAAGTGTGGTGGTGCATGCCTGTAATCCCAACTACTCAGGAGGCTGAGGCTGCAGAATCACTTGAACCCAGGAGGCGGATGTTGCGGTGAGCCAAGATTGCACCATGGAACTCCGGCCTGGGCAACAAGAGTGAAGCTCCATCTCAAACAAACAAACAAACAAACACAATCCTAGAAGAAAATCTAGGCAATACCATTAAGGACATAGGCATGGGAAAATACTTCATGACAAAAATGCCAAAAGCAATTGCAACAAAAGCCAAAATTGATAAATGGAATCTAATTAAACCAAAGAGCTTCTGGACAGCAAATGAAACTATCATCAGAGTGAACAAGCAGTCTACAGAATGGGAGAAACTTTTGCAATCTACCCATCTGACAAAGGTCTAATATCCAGAATTTACAAGGAACTTAAACATATTTACAAGAATAAAACAAACAACCTTATCAAAAAGTGGGTGAAGCATATGAACAAACACTTGTCAAAGAAGACATTTATGCAGCCAACAGACATATGAAAAAAAATCCAACATCACTGATCATCAGAGAAATGCAATGAGATACCATTTCACGCCAGTCAGAATGGAGATTATTAAAAAGCCAAGAAACAACAGAGGCTAGTGAGGCTGTGGAGAAATAGGAATGCTTTTACATTGTTGGTGGGAATGTAAATTAGTTCAAACATTGTGTAAGACAGTATGGCAATTCCCCAAGGATCTAGAACCAGAAATACCATTTGACTCAGCAATCCCATTCCTGGATATATACCCAAAGGAATATAAATCATTCTCCTATAAAGACACACACACATGTACGTTACTTGCAGCACTATTTACAATAGCAAAGACATGGAACCAACCCAAATGCCCATCAGTAATAGACTGGATAAAGAAAATGTGGTACATATACATGGTGGAATACTATGCAGCCATAAAAAGGAATGAGATCATGTCCTTTGCAGGGACATGGATGAAGCTGGAAGCCATTATCCTCAGCAAACTAACACAGGAACAGAAAACCAAACACTGCATGTTCTCACTCATAAGTGAGTTGAACACTGAGAACACATGGACACAGAGAGAGGAACAACACACACCAGGGACTGTTGGGTGGTAGGAGGTGAGGGGAAGAAGCTTAGAGGATGGGTCAATAGATGCAGCAAACCACCATGGCACACATATTCCTATGTAACAAACCTGCACGTTCTGTACATGCATCCATTTTTTTAGAAGAAATAAAAAATAAGTTGTATATATTATGTATTATTATTATTATTTTTTTTTTTTTGGAGATGGAGTCTCGCTCTGTTGCCCAGGCTGGAGTGCAGTGGCATGATTTCGGCTTACTGCAACCTCTGCCTGCAGGGTTCACGCCATTCTCCTGCCTCAGCCTCCCGAGTAGTTGTGACTACAGGTGCCCACCACCACGCCTGGCTAACTTTTGTATTTCTTTGTATTAAAAAAACACCATTTTTTACTATATAAAATCATCACGTTGGTCAGGGTGGTCTCAAACTCCTGATCTTGTGATCTACCAACCTCAGCCTCCCAAAGTGCTGAGATTACAGGCGTGAGCCACCACTTTCTCTGTGTGTGTGTGTGTGTGTGTGTGTGTATAATTGTATTCAATATATGTCCATTATACATATAGTATAGGTGTTTGTAAATACATTTTTTAAAAGTCCAGAAAGATAGACTGTTGATAGTAGTCGCCTATTAGCATGGATATGGGAGAAGACCAGAAACTCACAGAATGAGGAGCTTCTATATACATATATTTTACTTATGTTTTGAGTTTCTAATTTTAATCTATGCATTTCAATGCTCTGATAACTAAAAAATAATACATTTTCAAAGAAACTTGATAGTTAAACATGAGATAATTCTTAGTAAAGGCAGTAGAAGTTCAGAAAATGATTAGAGTAAAAAGATGACAAATTATTCCAGAACTCTCTTCACCTCTGCAGGTCACATTCTCTATCTCCTTCTCTTTCTCCTCTTTAAAAAGCTGGCAATTGGAACAGACACTTTAGAACAATTGTTTTACCTATGGAATAAAATTTTGCACTCCCTCCCTTTTTACTCATACCTCCTAGCCTTCCCAAATCCACACTACCCCTAAGTAAAAGGTTTGCCAACTCTAGAGATCACTTGTAGAACAAAAAAAGAAAAAAAAAAAATCAAATCCATACAACAAACCCAAAATGGCCACTAGAGGGAGAACATCACACATAAAACCACTTTGAGCTCCCACTCCACGGAGAACCATACCCACAGACGGAGGCACAAGGGTTGGCTCCACAAGAGACTGTTCAAAGCTAAAAGCCCACAAGCAATCATCAGTGTGATTCAGTCTTTGGCTTGCGTAATATGTCCTGAAGCAAAGGGTTTTGTTAATAAATATAAAATTACAAATGCAAATATGTTTCCCATATTAGCGAAGTCCCCCTACCCTCCCTGCTCTGAACTAAATTTTTACAAATGTTCTGGAACAGAAGCAAACGTTGAGTTGGAAGCTGCCCTGAAACTGAGTCTTAAGAAACAATACCCAGTTGTGAGCCCAGCCACAGAGTTAGGAGAAGCAAGCAAGAAACTTCAGCCTCATTTTACAAAGACCAGGGGATTTAATCTTATCAAGGAAGTCCTCTCGTATACTTTTTCAGACTGCTATTTAATGAGGATGCAGCACACTTTCCCTTTCATTCTTCACACACTGATCTCAGTCGTCTTTATCAGCCACATTCTTTTTATGTATTTGTGCCTGGAACAAATTAGCTGATAATGCACCTTTTGATCATTTTTTCCAGTGGATGAATGTGTTCCATGCACCCTAGCCTTCTTCCATGCCGCTCCTAAAAAAAAAAAAAAAAACCACACACACACACTCCATTGCTTTAGGGTAACATAATCATTTTAAAAAAGAAGTGACACATGGGTGGGGAGGGAGGTGTGAGGAAAACACGTCTTTCAAAAATGTGTAGTCTTAGCCTTGGCCATTTCATTACCATATTGAGAATAATTACTGCATTGTGACTAAGCATCAGCCCTTGAAGTTTGGAGTGGATTTAAAGTAGGTCAAAGGTTTACACTCAGATCCCTCTATACTGACTGCTTTAACCCTCCTGCCTTGATTCTACCTTTTCTAGAAGTACTTGCACTTAATTTTCAAAATCTGAAGAAGAAACAGATTTAGTAACTTGTCCAAAGTCACAAATCTAGTAAGTGGTAGAAGAATTTAAACCCAGACAGTCTGGCTCCAGAGCCCATGTTCTTAACCACTAATCCATTCCACCTCCTCACTCTTTGCCTTTTTTCTTCTGAAAGCTATCCCTTGCCCCAGTAATCTCCTGTCTTCAGTCCACTGCTCCCCACCCCAAACTCACAATAAAACAATGGACTCAATGATACAGTGGAGAGAACGGAAGTCACAAAAATGGTGTGAGTCCTGGTTCTGCCTCACTCAACCATGTCACCTGGGACATCTTGAGTCCTAGTTTTCTAAATGCACATTGGGAATATTAACCAAAAATAACCAGTTCCCCCAAGACTGCTCTGCAAATTAAATTAGGTCATTTACACAAAGCCTCCAGCACAGTGCCTGGCACCTGAGAGGTGCCTGTTGGCTGGAAAGCAAACCAGCCAAGACAAGAGAAGACATAGAACAACCACAATTTATCGCATAATGAACACAGTCTACCAGGAGAAAAGAGCTGTTTCAGAAAGTAACATTTTCACCTTCCTCATTGGCCTTATAATACAGCCACCATCTGGGGAAAGATGGCTGAGGACATCGCAGGGTCCCACCACCACGTCACCTTGAGTGGAGGCTGCAATAGTCAGGGAATCTTCCATGACTTGCACCGAATACTTGCAAAGCCCTTTTTGGGAGTCATTGTATACAAAGTGATTCCAAGTACAGGACTGTTGAGGGCAGTCCATGCATAGAATTATGTTCCAAAGGATGTAGGTCCATCATTGCTGCCTGTAAAAAAAAAAAAAAAAAAAAAAAAGTGTAACAACCCATGGCAGGGCCATCTGTCTGTGAAGGGGCCAGGGAAGGAAATTCACCTCTGCATTTCATAGGTCTCCCAAAACAAACAGGAAGGAAGTGCTTCTTAACAGTTCATTTAACTTGCTCTTGTAGTCATTTAAACCCAATTCTTTTTGACTGTCCTCAGAAGAGATGGAGAAAGGTTGTCATTTTCTCCCAAGACAGATTCAGTCACTCTCAGACCTTGCTCTTCTCCTGGATGAACAGTTCTCACACTTTGTGGTTTCAGGATCCCTTTACACTCCTAAAAATCATTGAGGACCCCACAGAATGTCTGTAATATGCATTTTATCTACAGACACTGAACATATTAAAAGATTGACCCAAGTATGGTGGCTCACACCTGTAATCCCAGAGCTTTGAGAGCTCGAGGCAGGAGGATGGCTTGAGACCAGGAGCTTAAGACCAGTTTGAGCAACATAGTAAGACCCCCCGCTTTGCATTTTAAGAAAAAATTAAGATTAGGAAATTTTTTAACTTAAAAATATACAAGCTCATATTCTGTGAGCCCTCAGGCTACATATCATGTAGTCTCTAGAAAACTCTACTGTACACTCTTGAGATAATTTAAAAAACAAACATCATCTTAATATTATTATGAAAATCGGTTTGACTCACAGGCCCCCTTAGGGGGCTGGAGGTCTCTGGAGTCTCCAGACCACACTTGGAGAACTGCTGAGCTAGATAAAACCTCCTACAACAGGTTGTAATGAGTTCTGTCTGCCACATCCTGAACTCTTCTCCTTGGACATCATATTGATTTTCATTTGTTTATTTCATTTTTATGATTTTTAGAGACAGGGTATGGCTCTGTCACCCAGGCTGGAGTGCAGCGGTGTGATCATAGCAAACTCCTGAGGTCAAGCAATCCTGCCACCTCAGCCTTACTCCTGAATTGCTAGGACTATAGGACTATGCTACCATGCCTAGCTATTTTTTTCTATTTTTGGCAGCGATGGGGTCTTGCTATGTTGCCTAGGCTGATCATGAACTCCTGGCCTCAGGTGATCCTCCTGCCTTGGCCTCCCAAAGTGCTAGGACTACTGGCATGAGCCACCCTGCCCAGCCCCCGTCTTGATTTTTAAATCTGGTAATTTATGTAGTTAGAATTAAGATCCTGGACCAGTAATCTCAAAGAAGGATTAAATAAGAAGGATGTAAACAATTAGGCAGAACTACCCAAACAACTGTTCTCTAAAACTGAAATGCAAATTAGCACTGAAGACACCACAGAAAACCCTGAACAGGCTGATCAACATAATATGGGCCAACAGACTATCCTCCCTTTTCTTTATTCCTTCTTTTTAATTATCGTTATGCCCACGAATGACTTTTCCATTGGTATTAAACCTGCTAGAGGTTCTTTGTGAGGTGGATTCAAGAGGAAAAGTCCCAGAGTTTCACAATTTATGTAGAAATAAGCAGGTCTCACTTTCCCCTTCGTGAGAACTTTGTGGGACAGACAGATCATGCAGGATCAGGTATTTCCAAATTCAAGTACTAACAGAAGTTTGGGGATTAATCATGCCAGCTTTTTTCTTTTTTAATGTTTGATATGGGGGTCAAGGTTAAGCTTTTCTATGCAGTCTCTTCGTTCTTTCTTACTCTTAGTCTATTTTGTCTTCTGCTCTGTGGCTGCAACTCCATGACTGCCCAGGACCATCTGGTAGTACCTTCCTGCTCCTTTGCTTCTAATAATCATATTTATAACAGGAACAAGTACCTAGGAAGCACTCATCCCAGTACCTGGGAAGCACTTATCCAAGTACCTAGGAAGCACGTATCCAAGTACTTTGTGCTAAGCACTTTATTTTTGCATTGTCTCATATCTCCCCACAACCCCACAAGGGAGGTATTATTATTTCCATTTTACCTTAGAGGACATTGCTTGCCTCAAGGTGGCACAGTTACGTATGTGGTGGTGCAGGGATATGATCCCAGACAATCTCATCCCAAGGCTCTCTACCCACGATGCTAAACTGCCTTTTAAAGACAGTGATGCCGGACACAGTTGCTTACGCCTATAATCCCAGCATTTTGGGGTGCTGTGACAAGTGGATTGCTTGAGCCGCGGAGTTCAAGACCAGCCTGGGCAACATGGAAAAACCCCATCTCTACAAAAAATACAAAAAACTAGCTGGGCATGGTGGCATGTGCCCGTAGTCCCAGATACTCAGAAGGCTGAGGTGGGAGGATCACCTGCGCCTAGGAGGTAGAGGCTGTAGTGAGCCATGATTGCACCACTGCCCTCAAGCCTGGATGACAGAGGGAGAGTCTGTCTCAAAAAAATAAAAATAAAACACAGTGATGGAAGAGATTAAAAGGGCATCCTTCCCATGTCATTTAAAGGTAAATAAATAAAATCTTATTTGACAAAGGTGTAGAGCAGAGAAAAATTGTGGACTTTGAAAAAGCAACAAATGGCTCTTCCCCACAGGCACCAAAGTAAATGTAAGTGAACCTTTTATCAGTGCCACCTGACAAGGAAAGCCTTATCTCTTCTCCCCTGATAGTCTGTTAGTGGTTTCACTTTTCCCCTAAGCGTTGATTCACAGCTTCTGGCATTACCCTGTTGAGGTCCAAGCTGACATGCTGGAGAAGAGCTGCTCTGATCAGTCTTCCATTCCCCTTGGCAAAGAAAACACGGGGTTTGTCAAATATGGCCGAGACCCAAGGGTGGGAGAGCAATCCTGTCCGACCTTCAATTACTCTGAACTGGAATCGCCTTCTTCCCTGACAACTGTGACTAATTCCAAAGGCCTAACCAGCCTTCTCATGATGATGACTTTGGGGTCAATTACTTTGGGGGCAGATTAGAATCTGATCTGAAGCTGAAAAATTCCGCCCCCTTGGTACTAATCCCTTGAACTTTCCAATCCTAAATAGGGCAAGTTTCAGGAAAGAGCATTTCTCATTTTACAGCCTACCTGAATAATGTCTGTAACGATTTTGCTTAATCAAAAAATTAATTAAACTCTTGCTCTAATGGTCTAAACACAAGAGTCAGAGGAAGGAAGTTCTGGCCACCTGCCAAAGCTCCATCTGAGGCTCTCGGAGTTAATAATTTCCATGGCGTTTTAAGCATTTGAAACAACAAAGGCCAGCTTTCACTAATAGCACAACTGATTCTGGAAACCCTATAAAAATGAGGCCTGCTCTAGGGTGGTTTGTATCCAGAGAATTAAGTTTTAACAAATAAAATTAAATCAACAGTCAATAAATTAAAATTTTGCTATTCTCTGATATTAATCTGCACACTTAGCCATAAGCGCTCAAGTTAATGTCCATGGCTCTGCTGAGATTACCCATCGCTGTTAAATGGTTTTTGGTGAGGACGGGGTGGGGATAGAGGAGAGGAGTCTCGTAAGGCATTTCTAGGCAAGATGAGATCCCTGGGCAAGCCATGGCCTTTTTTTACATTTATACATTTCTTACTAGTACATTACTTACTTAATCAGTCATTCTTCAGATATAAATACATACTTTTTTTTTTTTCCCTCTGTGTCAACTCTTCATAATCCAGGCTGCAAATGCAAACTGGCACCCTGCAGATGAAACAAAGCTGCAGAAGCAATTTATTAGGTCTTCACAGTGTTTGCTTTTTTAAAATCTTAGTTGGTTGCCAACATTAAAAACTCAGAAGACTTCACACGAAAATGCAAACATCCAGTCAGTCCTGGAAACTGGATAACTGAGCAACTCCCGGCTGACATTTCTGCAGGGCAGCCATGGACGAGAACAGAGCAGTGGCAGCATGCTTAGAACAGGCCTCACTCACGCCCAGCCTGCTTCACCTGTTGACACGTCTTGCCTGGCTCTGCACTTCCTTTGTTCCTCCATAGCCAGCCCGCAGGTTAACTCCCTTATGAGAAATACTGCTAATGGAATGTTAATATTTGTTGGAAGGAAGGAGGGAGACAGAAATGCCAAATATTTAAAAAAGAAAACATAAGCCCACACTAATCCCTTTCATAAAATTCCTGAAGTTTCAGAACAGAAAGCACTATGTTTACGGTGTTTTTTTTCAAGATATTCCTGAAGTCAACTACGGATTTTACCACATGCAAAAATTCTGTTTGCAGCTTGAATACTGAGGACAAAAATGTGATCTATTTTGAAAAGGTGATTAGCAAGAGAATTAAAATACTGGATTCTCATGGATGAAATTTCAGTCATTATTTTTTATCAACAGAATTCTCAGTAAAGACAGTCCCTGAAAAATAGAATTTACCAATGCACTACTTTGAAGCCACCACTCCTACCACACCCCTGCCCCAACCAACTTTTATTTATTTATTTATTTTGAGACCAAGTTTTGCTCTTGTCGCCCAGGCTGGAGTGCAATGGCGTGATCTCGGCTGGCTGCAACCTCCGCCTCCTGAGTTCAATTGATTCTCCTGCCTCAGCCTCCGAGTAGCTGGGATTACAGGCACTCACCACCCAGCCCAGCTAATTTTTGTATTTTTAGTAGAGATGGGGTTTCACTATATTGTCCAGGTTGGTCATGAACTCCTGACCTCAGCTGATCCACCCACCTCGGCCTCCCAAAGTGCTGGGATTACAGGCATGAGCCACCATGCCTGGCCCCAACGAACTCTTACTAAAATAAATGGTAGCTTCCATTTCTTTTTTTCCTCAAGGGTCATATGGACAATTGAGATGCTCTGTTCAAAAAAAGGTAGAAGGTGGGGGTGAAAAGAAAATGTCCATATTGACACAGAGCTGTACTCCATTTTAAGCTGTAGGTTGAACCATGTAGTCTGAGGCATCTATGCAGCCCATTTTCCATGAAGAAAAGGTCCCTTTTGATTACCACCCCTATTTTCCCCAGCCCCTACCTTCTTCTAATCATGTTTACAGCTTAAAAAAAAAGAGACACACCTTGCTTCTCACTCAACTGTCACGTACAATCCAAAAATAAAGACCATCCAGGATTCAGGACTAAAGCAGACTTGAGAACAAACCTCAAATTCCTTCCATGTTTCAATGGGGCAAGAAACGAGAATTAGAAACCAACTCTAGATATAAGAGTTCCTAAAACAACAACAACAAAAAACAGTTTTTTAATACTGCAACTGGAACTGGCACATTGACCAAATGGTCTGCTCTGCTCCAAGTGTTTATTTAAAGCAGAAATAGCTCACAAGCGATTAAAAAACAGAATGGAGGACAGTAGAATGTGGAAGTCATGTTGGATCACATGTGGTTTAAAACGTGTTTTGAAACAAGCAGGCACAAACTTTCTCATAATTTAAGAGAAAATCTTAGCAATATATGAAGACCTTCAGGAAAAAAAAAATTAATCCTATGAAAGTGCCTTCTTTTAGTGCATCTAGTGATTTATTTAGTGGCTTCAAGAACTACTACAGTTTCCACTGTGTTAAGCTCTCTTCTCTCTGTGTTAAGCAGAGTGCGGGTAAAGATGCTGCAAAGACACTGCCTCTCTTGAAGTCGACTGATGAAGAAATCTACATCCCAGATCAGATTTTTTACTTTTGATGGAAGTGGTCTCCATTAGAAGCGTATGTCCTGAAGGTTTTACATCTTGGAGAAGAAAGAAGGTGCCTCAAGGCTTAAGGCTGCAAAGGATCAACTGGGCTGTAATGCTGGCTGCAAATGCCAGTGGAGATTGAATTAAGCTACTGGTTTTGTTAGGATAGTTATTATTTTGCTAGTGCTGTGGTACAATGTACAAAGTTCCGTAAGTTTTGAGTAATCTGCCTCTACCCCTATTTTCCCCTTATGCCTCTATTTTTCTGTGTGCAATTTTACAGAAAGTGAGGCTTTTCAGGACTACATCTATGGCATTCACACCGAACTTTTCACAGTCCCATTTTGTTGGTCTGCTCATATGTCATTATCCAACATTATAAACTGTAGTGACTATAGCTAGCCATAGTTTAGGGTACTCTTTAGTTGGTAACCCAGACATGTAGTTCTTAAATGAATGGCTTGTTAGGATGTCATTTTATTTTATTTATTTTTAGAGACAGGGTCTTTCTCTGTTGCCCAGGCTGGTGTAAACGGGCACAATCAGTTTACTGCAGCCTTGAGCTCCTGGGCACAAGCAAACCTCCCACCTCAGCCTCTCAGGTAGCTGGGATTACAGGTACACACTGCCATGCCCAACTAATTTTGATTTTTCATTTTTTGTAAAGATGGGGTCTCGCTCTGTTGCTATATTACTCCACTGTTATGAATGAATACCTGAGACTGGGTAATTTATAAAGAAAAGAGGTTTCATTGACTCACAGTTCCACATGGCTAGGGAAACTTACAATCATGGTGGAAGGCACCTCCTCACAGGGTGGCAGGAGAGTGAGTGCTGAGCAATGGGGGAAAAGCCCCTTATAAAACCATCAGAACTTGTGAGAACTCACTCACTATCA
Source organism: Piliocolobus tephrosceles (assembly GCF_002776525.5). Taxonomy (NCBI): domain Eukaryota; kingdom Metazoa; phylum Chordata; class Mammalia; order Primates; family Cercopithecidae; genus Piliocolobus; species Piliocolobus tephrosceles. The sequence continues at coordinate 56,732,073 of NC_045435.1, read as the reverse complement.
CAACAACAGCATGGGGGCTACTGCCCCCATGATTCAATTACCCCCACCAGATCCCTCGCACAACACCTGGGGATTATGGGAACTACAGTTCAAGATGAGATTTGTGTGGGGACGCAGTCAAACCATATCAGTTGACCAGGCTGGTCTCAAGTTCCTGGCCTCAAATGATCCTCTCGCCTCAACTTCCCAAAGCACTGGGATTATAAATATCAGCCACTGTCCCCAACTTAGGAATTCATTTTAAATGCCTTCCAGTATTGTGCTGCTGCTAAAAATGCAATTCTAAAAAGTATACCCAAAACACCAAAAATATTTATGCAATATAACATTAATTAACAAGAGAATTCAAAATATACACACTATAAATATAACAATGTAAAAAATATATGCAGGTGGGAGGTAACAAGTGAAAACAAACTGTACTGGAGTAGGGTGACTTCAAAAATAAAATCTCTCATTTCCTACATTAGTTATTTGCTACAAATATTCTTTTCCCCCCCGCCCCGGGATTAATCATCAGTAGGTGGAAGTTTGCAGAAAAACATTTAATATCCACAAAATGAACCACAAATGTGGCTAAACATGCCAGCTACATGACTTTTTTTTTTTCTGAGACAAAGTCTTGTTCTGTTATCCAGGCTGGAATGCAACGGCGTGATCTCGGCTCACTGCAACCTCTGCCTCCCAGGTTCAAGCGATTCTCCTGGCTCAGTCCCGAGTAGCTGGGACTACAGGCACATGTCACCACTCCTGGCTAAATTTTTTTTTTTTTTTTTTTTGGTATTTTTAGTAGAAATAGGGTTTTGGCATGTTGGCCAGGTTAATCTCGAACTCCTGACCTTGAGTGATCTACCCACCTTGGCCTCCCAAAGTGCTGGGGTTACAGGCGTGAGCCATTGAGCCTGGCCTACACGATTGCTTTTCAAGCGAAATGTTTTAACATGTTAAGAGGCGAAGCACAAAAATAGTAAATGTGTTGGTTAAACACTTTTGAATATTATTTGATTTAAACATTTCTTTTGAATGGCATGCAAGACATGGCTTAGGGGTTCTCAGGACTGAGGAATCAGGATGGGAACTTTGATAAGAGGGACCTTAGGTCGAAAGCCATTGTTCTAAAACAAGGTGCTTACCTGGCATGAGAAGCAAATGCTGGGTTTTACAAGACCACCAACCGGGGCAGTGCCTTTGACTTGGCATTTATCTACTGTGGCAAGAAGCAGCAAGGCCATGATAGGGTTCCTGGTGGAATAGCCTTGCTGTTTGGAATAAAAATTCCCACAAATTACCTATATATCAAAGTTATCCAATAGCTAATGAACATGGAAGTTTTCTAGCAAATAAAACATGCATATCGCAAAGTCCTTTCTTTAAAAGAAAACACAAAGAAGAGAGAAAAGCTGATGAGAGTGAAGCCTGATTTAGCAGATAAGTTTATTCGACATAGTGCATGATTCAAAGCATCTGATATTCCATAGCCAACAAGATTTCCTATTCCCTATTACAAAATACTGGATACCCTGAATATAGCTAATTCAAGGTTCTCATTCCTTTTACCCTATACCTAGAATTAAACAGGTTTCCCCATTTAGCACATTTCACATTCACTGAAGGCTTTGGGGAGAGGGGCAAACAGAGCTTATGACTGCCCCTCTGAACCAAAGGCACTTAATGTTGAAAGATAAAGCACAGTAGAGTCACCCCACAGACATTTCTGTGTATTCAATGGCTGAACTTCAGCATACTATCACCAGCCCATGTGGGATTCATCATAACAATGTAAAAGACACTGATTTCCTTGGAAAAACAAAGTGCAGTATGAATATAAAGGAGTCACCACCATCCCTTTTCTGAAAATAATACATAAGAGAACTCTTACTTTACATGATTAGTATCACTCAAGGTTCACACATGGAAAAAATAGCTAAAAAATAATCTATCATAAATTCTCACTATGAAGTCACAATAGAATCTGATATCCTCTTTAGAACTGATGAGTTGGAGAGAAACCCAGAGGTCATGCTGTCCATCCCCTCATTTGATAGGGGAGGGAACTTGAGGCCCAGGAAGGTCCAGTGTCAGACCTGGGGTCTAACCCCTGTGGCAGAGCCTGTGTAGGATGTGGGCCTCCTGAAGCCTAGGTCAGGGTTCCCTCCACTCCCCTTCTGCTTTAAAGACTCTCAAAAGTAAAATATGGTGATGATCTTCAAAGATGCACCACACAATAAAGCACATGCACTGACCTAGGTCAGCGATTTGGTCTCACAAGGCGGTTCCTTTGGCCATTGGGCAGGTATGTAACCCACCTCAGGGTGGGCATTCTTTGCATGAGATCGTTCAAAGTTCTGAGGGAAGCCCAGTGTAGGTCAGATACAACTCCTTCTTGGATTGGGAAAATTCTTCTTGGTTGTCAGTCCATGGTGGGCAGGCGGTCGGCCGCACAGCGGAACCCCAGATTCGAAGCAGAGCTATCAGGTGTGTTCTGGCTACGAGCAGCACAGCGATACCTGTAACAATAGGACTGTGCAGAGAGAAAAAGCAAAGTAAGTGCTACTGGGACTCTCGGCCGAGGGCTCTAACCTGTCAGATGCAGGTTGCACAAAAGCACCGGCTGCAAACAGTGCTTCCCCACAACCCTGGCTTTATGAATACTTCACATGTATGCTTTAAAAAGGACAGCACATTCAAGAATTAACCACGTATTTTCCAACATCCTTTACCTTATAAACGTAACACAGATATAGTACAAAGATGTTCCACATTAGATAGAACAGCAAAAAAGAAAAACGTAAAAACCAATGATTGCCTAAGTTTAGGCACATCCATATAACAGAAAAGCAAGCAGCCATTGAAAGTCATGTTTTTACGTAATATTTAATGACACAGGACTTTTTCATGACAAAATGTAAAATGAGGCCAGGTGCACTGGCTCACACTTGTAATCTCAACATTTTGGGAGGCTGAAATGGGAGGACTGCTTGAGGCCAGGAGCTCAAGGCCAGCCTGGGCAACACAGCAAGACTCCATCTCTACAAACAATTAGCTGAGCATGGTGGTGTGCACCTGTAGTCCCAGCTTCTCGAGAGGTTGAAGTGGGAAGATCTCTTGAGTCCAGGTGTTTGAGGCTGCAGTGCACCACCACTGAGCCACTGTGCTAAAGTCTGGGTGACAGAGCAAGATCTTGTCTCCAAAACAAAAAACAGTTAAATGAAAAAGTCAGAATATAAAGTTGTATATGTGGTATGACCTCAGTGTAGATAACTACATATGCCAAGAAGAAAAGACTGGAAGGTTCTGAATGCACCACAGTGTGCACAGGAGTTATCCCTCAAGCAACCTGAGTTTTATACTTCCTATATGAAACCATGCAGTATTCCTATACAATAAGAATTAATATATATTAATTTTTTAAATTAAACTAAGTAATAAGTGATAGATGGCCACTGAAAAAATATTAAGAATAACACTAAGATATCATTTAATATCTAAATAATATTTATAATACCATTTACTATCTAAATCATATTTATGATCTCATTTAATACCAGTAGATTGGCAAAAAATTAAACAATAAGCCTAGGAACATCAAATGTAGGAAAGGCTGTGGGACAACATTGCTTTTTAAAAATGCGTTGCTTTGGGAGTTTAAATCATAGTAACTAATAAAGCTATACAATGTTGTGTGCAGTTTGTTTTACATCTGTGTTATTAAATAAGAGCCGGGCACAAGTGCACACATGCACACCAACACAGACCTTCAGCACCTAGTACACACCAGACATGGGGCTAGGCATCTTCGTCTATTATGTCATTTGATTGTAACAGCCCAGAGAAACTCAATGACTTACCCAAGATTGCAGTTATTAAAGAAAGCAGAATTCCAGCTCAGGTCTAACTGTGGTGTGCTTGCTTTCCTGGCAAGATTCTACACTCCAGAGGGAAGGTTACCACAACTCATGTCTTCTTTCCCACTGCCCAGTACACAAGCCCTGCATGCACTTGTACACGTGCACAAACATAAGACAGCCTAATGCACGTATCCCTGCCTACCTAGCAGGTATTCAGTGATTAACCACAGATTACTTCAAAAGCCTCCACATGCCAAAAATAACCACGCATGAAACTCTTGTGCCCTAGGATTGTTCTCCGATCCAAAATAACGGAGAATAAAAATAAACTAGTCATCCTGTGTGCCATGAGCATAAACTATGAGTTGGCCCAGTACAGCTCAAGTCTCCGCAAGCTGGTTAAAGAAGTTTCACAAAGAAACATGTGGAATAACTTTAGAATCTGTGCAGAAGCGATAATTTGAAGTCAGGGGGAAGTCAGCATACAAAAGGTTTTTTTATTTTTTAATTATTCTTCTTTCTCTCAGAAAAATAAAATGCTTCTTATCTTTATGAAAAGTATCTCTGAAGTTGACACAGAAATTCTCTGGAGCACTTCTACTGTAAAAAGAAAGACACAGTGCTTTGTCTTCTACAGATCGTGAAATGATAGCAACCAATTTTCTCATTTGCCTTGTGGTCAGTGAAGAATATAGCATTAGCAATTCTCAGGTAGACAAAGGGAAGATGAATTTAAAATGTGCTTGAAATAATTGATAAATTGATGGCACCTCCTACTATGTGTGATCTGCATGCAATGGAAGCTCTCAAATGACTACAGGTGACCATGCAGGAAGACATAGCAAAAGCCTCATCCCATGCAGGGTCTACTCATTGGGCTGCTGTGAAACAACAGTGCTTTGGTATTTCCAGAACCAAGTTCCTGTGGATAATCCAGGGCCCCATGCAACCAAGCATGTGTGGCCAATTCCACACCGCAGCAAAGATCAGGTTCAGGGGGAGCTACACAGACGACATGACATTCTTGTCCCATAAATGTACACACATGACCAAAAACAATCAAGTGTTTCCTGATTGCTCACTCATTACACCCACAGAAAAGATCAGAGTAGAATTATGTTCCTGTCTTGCTGGAGATCTCAGACTGGTTAAAGAAACAGACTATACATCAAACAGCTACAAAGCATGTAGGAGTAAACAATTCTGAGGTAATTAGTAATTCAGGTGAAGGAACTATCCCTTGTAGAATGCCACAGTTTTTAGGAAAGACTTTTTTAGAAGGCAAAAATTGATGTGGATGAGATTTCCATGATCATGGCAGTGGTCCTCAGACCTCAGCATACATAAGAACGGCCAATACAGCTTGCTTAAATCCATGTTCCTAGGCCACACATCCAGAAACTCTGATTCAGGAAATCTAGTATGGGGCTCAAGAACCTACTTCTAACAAGCTTCTAGGTGCTGCTGATGCTACAGGCCCATGGGCCACACTTTGAGTAACACTGTTTGATAGGATTTAGAAGGGTAAGTTGAGAGGATAGCAAGGCCACATCCTGGTAATATCAGATCATGCTTTAATTATTCATTGAATATATAAGAGCTTACAATATGCCAGATGCTATTTTAGGTATGACGGATACAATCAGAACAAGACAAACAAGATACCTGTTATCAGGGAGCTGACATTCAACAGGGAATTGTCAGACAATAAATCAACCAATACATTCAAGCTGTTTTCCAGGAGTAGTCACCTCTGCAGGAAGGAAAACAGGGAAAGAGGACTGAGAGTGACTGGATAGCTACTTTAGACAGGGTGGTGGTCTGGAAAGGCCCCTCTGAGAAGATCACATGTGGGCTGAGTTGCTCAAAGATCTGAAGCATGAGAATTCCAGGCAAGAGCAATGACTGTCTTTGAGGTAACTGGCTTCCTCACTAAACAACAAAGGTATTAGCCAGCTTCTAAGCAGGTCTTAGAAACCTTGTGTTCAACTGCAGGAAGATGGTAATACCCCTGCCAGCATCTGAATGTGGATATACAATTGCTGCATAAATGGGAAAGTTAAGAAATCTCTCTGGTGATAGGGCATAGGACTTAGGTTTTTGTTGAACGGCATATTTCTACCTGTCACTTATCTCTTAAAATTATATCAGAAACTATTTTAAAATAAGATGATGTTCATATTGCCACAAAACCTAGCATATAACAACTCAAATGAACTGGTGGGACCTGCCCAAAGCGCTGTGTTGAGGATTCTACAGCTATGACACAGGACAGTAGAAAAGAGATATATAAGAGATTATTCCCAGGGCTGTATCTGAAGACCCTGGTATATACAGAATAATTCCATTCTTGAAAGACAAAAATTAAGTTTGCTGGAATACTATCAATTGTTTTCTTTAGGAAACATAATGATTTCATTTTCGTTTTGATCTTTATTATATATTTTCTAATTTTTATGCTATGAAAATGTTTTCTTTGTATAATAAAAGTTTAAAATCAGTGCTTCTCCCTTCCCCACCACCAAAAGTTCTTTATTAGATCACAGCAATCCCCGAGACTGTCCATTAACCAAAATGACAATAAAGAATTAAACCCTAAAAAGCAAGACTCACTACAAAAGTTAGTGTTGAGAGGTCAGAGCCATCAGTTGAGAAAACAGTCAATTCACACATCATTCCATTTCAAATGCACTCATTCACTCAGCAAACATTTATTAATAAGTCGTTCATTTTAAATTCCAACTAATAAAGCACATAATTAAAGAGGTAAATGGCCTCATTATAAATGTCCTCATTGCTCTTTCTTTTTTTCCAACTTTATTTTTAGCACCAAAAGTGGTTCTTAAGGACGTGAGGTCTTTAGGTGGCTGAAAAATGGGTCATTCTATTAATTAAGAACAGGGAAAGTGGGAAGGACCTGTTTTAGTCCTATTTCATCAAGATGGCTAATTACTGTGTGAAATTGATCTCCATGTCTGTGCTAAGAATGTGATCCTGGACTTGGGAACAATCCATTTAAGATAATGACTTACCAGCCTTGGGGCTTAAAAGTCAAGTGGAACAGCAATATGGTTTTTATGAGAGGAAGACTTTTAGGGACAAAGGGCATTTTAAAGATAATTGTAGCTCATGTTAAACAAAATCATTATTGAGAACTCCACAACAGAAGAGATGTCTCAATTTCCCATCCACTGCACTTGCCACTGACACTAGACCAACTCCTTTTGCTCTTCATCTTGGCAGGAAGGTGAGGATTTCCTCAATGTTGTAGGCTGAGCTAAAGACCCAGAGGGTTTAATCTAACAACATCAACAACGAGTATTTCTTGAGTACTTACTATGTGAACTGTTCTAAGAACTTCTTATGTATTAATTGACTTAATCCTCTCAACAATCCTATGAGATAGGCATTATTAGTATCTGCACTGTATACTTGAGGAAAAATTGAGGCACACAGATGTTATAGTGTGCCAAAGGTCACATGGTTTAAAAATGGTGGATCCAAGGTTCCAGCCTATTCAATCCAATTCCAAAGTCTGCACCCTTAACCAGATGACATGTTGCCTCATAGTTTTTCTTTCTCTGCCCCTATCTCCTTCTTGAAGCTAAACTTTGGATAGATTTTCAAAAAATTATGATCATCAGAATTAACTTTAGCCAGGCAGGCTGGGCATGGTGGCTCACGTCTATAATCTCAGCACTTTGGGAGGCCAAGGCGGGAGGATCACTTGAGGTCAGGGGTTCGAGACCAGCCTGGCCAGTTTGGTGAAACCCCATCTCTACACAAAAAGTAGCCGTGCGTGGTAGCACATACCTATAATCCCGGCTACTCAGGAAGCTGAGGCAGGAGAAATACTTGAAATTGGGGGGCGGACGTTGCAGTGAGCCAAGATCATGTCATTGTACTCTAGCTTGGGTGACAGAGTAAGAGTCTGTCTCAAAAAAAAGAATTTACTTTAGCCAGGCAAACTCGTGTTGGCCCATGATCAAAAATAAGTTATCATCTAAGCAAGAAAATGTTTTTAAAAATGAATTATAACATTATTCTTTCTTTCTATTGATTTTTTTTCTTTTATTGATTTTTACCTATGCCATAAACATTGCTTTTGCCTGTCTAGTTGGGAGTTTATTAGTCGGTTCCTTCTTCAAAAAAGAAGAGGGGAAATAATCTAATTACAATAAAGATGATGCTGATAGGAACAACTAACTTTTACTGAGCCTTTACCACAAGCTAAGCACCGTACCAAGAACTTATATATGTTGGTTCATTTACTCTTCACCAGAACCTTATAATGGGTATAATTATAGCATGTTACAAATGTGAAAACTGAGGCTTGGAAAGATTAAGTAATTTGCCCAAGGTCACATACCTGGCAAGAAACAGATATAGAACTCCAATTCAGATGTAATTCCCTAATCCACATCCCAATAATTTAGTAAAAGCTGTCACTCTTAATCTACTGGAAAGGCTAAGCACTCTGAAAATAATTCACAGTCAACACTATGCTATTTTCCTGACCTTACAGATATAACCAGACTGATGTTAAAGACCAACCTAATAAACAATTCACTTGACCAAGATCCTGGAAGTGCCATTTTTCTATGGAAAATCCTGTGGATCCCACTCAGTTTTGTCACTCTGCTATTCTCCTCTTCTAAAATGTTATCCCCATCATATGTAACCTGACTAAATTAAAACAAATCCTTCAGGTAAGCTAAGAAAAGATAAAAATGCATAATATAAACTTTAAATCAACACTAAAATTATAAAACAAAGAGTTACAGCTAATAAGCATAAGGAGAGAAAATGGGGTGATAAAAAGTATGCAATCAAAAGGAAGACAAACAGAGAACAAGAACAGGTGAGACAAAGAGAAAAAAAAAATCAAGTTGGCACATTTCAACCCAACCATATCAAAAACCACATTAAATATAAATAGTCTAAACACCCAAAGAAAGGCAGAGATTATGTCAATAAATACAATAACTCAAATGAAATAGACAAATTCCTTAAAAGATACAAACTACCAGAATGTACTCAAGAAGAAGCAGATAAGCTGTATAGTCCTACATCTCTTTTAAAAATTAGGCCTATAGTAAAAGAAAAAAAAAATCGGCATACTGGCCCACACCTGTAGTCCCAGCCACTAGGGAGGCTGAGGCAGGACAATTTTTTGAGTTCAGAAATTCGATCCTGTTTTCTAAATTAATTAATTAATAGTTAAAACTCTCGGCCCAAATGCATTCACCAAGGAATCCTGTCAAACATTTCAAGAATAACACTAATTCTACATAAACTCTTGCAAAAAATGTAAAATAAGTTAATATTTAACTCAATCTATGAAGACAGCAATACCCTGAAACCAAAATCAGACGATATTACAAGAAAACACAGAATAAACTAGATGCAAAAATACTCACTCATAATTTTTGCAGATCAAATCCAAAATGTATAAAAAAGATAACACATCATGACTAAGTGGAATGATACGTATCCCAGGAATGCAAGGATAGCTTAATATTTGAAAATCAATGTAATTCACCATATGAACAGATGGAAAAAGCAAAATCATATTATCATCTCAATAGATGCAGAAAAAGCACCCAGCAAAATCTACATCCACTGCTGATAAAAAAAAAAAAACTCACAAAAAATTCACAGTGGAAAAAAACTTTCTCAAGCTGTAAAGGGAGTCTATGAAAAAGCTATTGCTAACACATATCTGATTTTGAAAAACTGAATGTTTATTCCCTAAGATCAAGAATGAGGTATGAATGTCTACTCTTATCATTCCTATTCAACACTATACTGAAGGTTCTAGCCAATGACATACAGCAAGAAAAAGTTATAAAAGGCATCTAGATTAGAAAGGAAGAACTGTCAACATTCACAGATCATATGATCACCTATGTAGAAAATATAATACAATATACAAAAACATTACTAGAACTAATAAATGAGTTTTGCAAGGTTGCAAGATACAAGATGAATATACAAAAATCAGTACCATGTAAGTGTACTTAATAAAGCATGTAGGAGGTTAAAAGATATTTTTAAAGAATCTACTGGGAAGCTTATAAAAATGTAGATTACAAATAAGCTAAAAATTATAAACATGAAAGTAGATACATTCATATGCATGGAATTAGGACAGTTAATGTTCTTTACTTGCTTAAAATGTTTTTTACAAGCTTCTGTTACCCCATTTATTCTTGAAGAAAAATCTTCTGGTCCTCGATTACTTAGAAAGTAAATGGATTCTCAATTTAGAAAAGTGCCATATGTCAGAGACATAACTGGTGACAATTAGGATTTTGAGATACTACTGTACAAAGAGAGATTCACGTGTTTTCCATGGAAGCCTGGTTTCCTGGCAAGAAGATCCAGGTACATTTGTAGAAACAACTTCAAATAGAGAAACAATCTAGGATTAAAGACTCTAATGTATACGTGAACGTATAAATATATTGGGAAGACCTGGGACAATGCTTTTTATTTAAAATTAAAACTAGAATTTTAGGCCAGGCACAGTGAATCCCAACATTTTAGGAAGCAAAGGCAGGAAGAATTTCCTGAGCCCAAATGTTCAAGACCAGCCTAGGCAACATGGCAGGACCCCATCTCTACAAAAAAATTAAAAATTAGCCAGGTTACTTGGGAGGCTGAGATGGGAGGATCGCTTGAGCCCAGGAGGTCGAGGCTGCAGTGAGCTGTGATTGTGCTACTGCACCTCAGTCTGGATGAAGAGTGAGATCCTGTCACAAAAAAAAAAAGAAAAAAAAAAGATTTTATGAAGATAAATTGGTCTACATCTTATTATCAGTGTAGGTCTAAAGCATTAATTGAGCTCTGCTTTATGAACTTCTACCTGAATCACTGGATTAAAAATTCTAAGAAATACAGAAGATACACATACATACAAACTCACATATATATATATAATCTAGAGAGATTTGCTTTAGGCTAGTGATTCCCAAACTTGGACATATGTTTTCATCACCTGGAGAGCTTTAAAAAATGCAATGCCCAGCTCACACTGAAGAAAAATCAAATCAGAATGGGGGTGAGTGAGGAACCAGACATCAGTATTTTATATAGATCCCAGATGATTACAATGTGGAATAATGTTTGAGAACCACTGTTTTAAAACAAAATTCGATAATGCCATCATTATCAAATTAGTAACTTAATTTGGAGCCATTATAGGTGGTTTTAAGTCTCTAACCACCTGGACTGAATAAATTACTAGGGGAAGCTTTGCGGCAATAACAATCTGCAAAATGCCATCTTTGCACAGGGAGAGAAAGCTGGAGTTGAGGAGATGTGAAAAATATATGACTCAAAGAAAAAAGGGAAGGGATGGTATTCTATTTCCAAATTCCTTATAAAGGTTATTTATGAAACACCAAGTCACTCTAACTGATGAAGAAAGCCAGCTCAGACACTAAGATTATAGCCCGAAGAGAAGAAACACTCTCTGGGAATGATGCTTATTTCACAAGGCACACTTTGTACCTAGAACACGGGATGCTTTCATTTCAGTATATCATAATCTGCCCTCCATATATAACTCTCACCTGAATCTCAATAGAAAATCCAGAAATGTACAGGATTCTCAAATAAATTAAGGGTGTGCTTTCAGACTCACATGCTGGAAAAGGTATATACACTCACCCCCATGCAGTTCACGAGACAACAAAGGTCTCTCAAAGGGGCAAGATTCAATAGATGAAATGTGGTTGACAATACATCATTCACAACGTCTGCTACTTGTGTTACTTTTCTCCGTACTTGTAACCAAATTTGAGATGACTATCCTCCCTTTTTTCTGGTTTCAGTGGGGTTAGGTATGCATTTGCAGAAGTGAATAAGACATTCGGGGCTATCATTTACAATGGATCCATAAAACTGCTATCAGAACAAGAACGGCAAAATAGTTTAGTGACATGACTTACCCTATGGCACATGTAGGAGCCACCTTTCTTCACCCGGTCTTTCCCAGAAGGGGGACCTTTCTACGGATGAAGAAAAAAAGCTGTGTTAGAGCAGAAGGCAAAGCTGCCCCTTACACAGTGGGAGAGAATCCACTTTGATCCAACCAGCTCTCTCATGGTTGTCTAAACTCTCCACATGTATTTCCACCCCTAGGCTTTGTATCTGTATTCATGGGCCCTCCCAAATGCCCACCTCCCTAAATCCTACCCATCTTCTAAGGCCCCCCTCAAGTTCCCACTCTTTGGTGAAGTCTTTGTGACTATAGGAAGCAATCCTGCCTCTAAGTCCCTACAGCATTTCTTGCCTAGATAACTAATAAGCTGCTTGGCCACATCTCTTACCATGACATGCTAATAAGCAAATTTATCCTGTGTTATAATTGGTTTATTCATCTACACTGGCAAGCCTCTTTGAATTACATGGTTTTTTTTTTTTAAACAAAAATTTTTCTTGAGACAGGGTCTCCCTTGTCACCCAGGCTGGAGTGCAGTGGCATGATCACAGCTCACTACAGCCTTGACCACCTGGGCTCAAGCAATCCTCCCTCCTCAGCCTCCCAAGTAGCTAGAACCACAGGCATGAACCACCACGCCCAGCTAATTTTTAAAAATTATTATTTGTAGAGACAGGGTCTCGCTATATTGCCCAGGCTGGTCTTGAACTACTGGGCTCAAGTGACCCTCCTACCTCAGCCTCCCAAAATGCTGGGATTACAGGCATGCAACACTATGCCAGGCCAGAATTATATGTTTTTATAATCCCACTGTGTAACACTTAACACTTTGCTGATTGAATGAAAGAGTTTGCTTGTTAGCCTTAACAAAAAATTTAGGTGTGGTTTATTGAGATATAAATAATAAGCTGGCTGGGCGCGGTGGCTCAAGCCTGTAATTCCAGCACTTTGGGAGGCCGAGACGGGTGGACACGAGGTCAGGGGATCGAGATATAATTAATATACAGTAAAATTCATCCTTTTTAAGTGCATAGTTCCAGTGAGTTTTGACAAACATATATAGTCATGTAACCGCTACCACAATCAAGATATAGAACATGGTTTATCTTGAAGAAAAAAAAAAGACACATATGCATACTATGAACCAGGCACAGTTTGAGCACTTTACAAATATTAACTCAGGTATTCTCCATCCAACCTTGGAGGTAGGTTAAGTTACTGGCAAAATAAGTGGCACAACCAGGCAGGCTTGCTCCAGACTCCAAGCTCTGAGGCACTCCACTGTGCACTTAGAGACAAGAAGTATAGGAAATTAGGCAATGCTTAAAAGGAGGCAAGAAAGAGCAATGTCTACCACTGTAATAAGAATTGAGATCTACACAGAGCCAGTACAATGGCAAGTCTATTTTCTAGGAAGCGCTTCAGATAAAAGTTCAAAGGAAATGAAAATCCTAAGGCATCAGTTGCCAAGATAAAAGCCTCAATATCAGGTAAGCCATACACAGCATCTGAAAGGTACCAATAAATAGGCTCTAATAAGTCAGAACGACATCAGGGGAGTCTGTGGGGAGAGGGATTTGTCTCCTTTTTTTTGTTCAAAAAGACAATGAATCACACACCTGTCTACTATTTGCTCCAAAAACGCAAAAAGCTGGGACAACCCCGCTCATATCTTAGTTTTTCCTTTTCCTGTGACTCAAAAGGGTCCTTACTCAAGTGGCAGAAGTTAAAAGAGCCACGTTTTCTCCAAGCATAGCTAATGTACTTTCTTGCAAATGTAAATCATGTGGGCAGAAGTGCACATTATCTTCTAAGCATTTCCAGGTACAGATGCTCCTTAGCATGGGATTAGGTCCTGTCCTGATAAATCCACCATAAGTTGAAAATATTATTAAGTCGAAAATGCATTTAATACTCCTAACCTACCCAACATCATAACTTAGCCTAGCGTACCTTAAACATGTTCAGAACACTTACATTAGTCTGTAGCTGGGCAAATCATCTAACAACACAAAGCCTATTTTATAATAAAGTGTTGAATATATCATGTAAATTACTGAATACTGAACTGAAAGTGGAAAATAGAATGGTTGTATGGACACTTAAACCACAGTTTCTACCGAAGGCATATCACTTTCACACAATTGTAAACTCAAAAAAAATCTTCAGTCAAACCATTGTAAGTAGGGGACTGCTGTGCTTAGAAACTATCACAGACAAAGCCATTGGCTAGTCCTCCTTCATCTGCAGGGCTACAATATTTCCAAGGCCTTAAATGCTTAATGTTATATTAATAAACTTTTGTTAATTATAAACAGACACACTGCAAACGTGAAAAGCTACATGTCAAAATAATGGCTGGCAGCAGTTTTCTTCCCAGGAATATCTAGAATCTGACAAACATTCCGAGGCAGTTTATTACTCTATAAAAGTAAGACAATTACCAAGAATTCACCGTAGCATCAATGAAAGCATTTAAAACTGTGGAACTCTCCCATGTAACAGCCACACTCTCCTACACTGTTTCTTGCTTAACAGTTCTTACATTACACTGCTTTAGGTGGTTCTCTGCATGCTCTGTTACAATGTATCAAATTGTGATTCAAGTCTTTCACAGTATCTGCTAGCATGCAATTTAGACTCTTCAAGTAGACCTAGGAACAAGGAGGAGCTGATTTGCCAATGGGAAGGCATGGGAACAAAATAGTTCCCTTTCATCATCAACTTCAATGAACTAAGTCTGCAATCAATAACTACGACACTTACCACAGTGATGCGAGTACTAATGACAGTCATCCCAGGCTGACACAACTGTAGCCCCTAACATAGTCCTCAATTTACGTGACTGCTCAGCTGCTTCTTATAAATAAAACTATTTTTGCTAGCAAACAACATGATAATTAACTGAAACTGTTTGAAATGCTTGCTACTTTGCCAAAAAACAGAAAAATTACTAGGAGGGTGTAGTGGGTTGAAAAATGTTCCCAAAATTAATGTTCATTCACATCCCTAGCATCTGACCTGATTCAGAAATAGGAACTTTGCAGACTTGGAAATTTTGTAATTAATATAAGATCATATGGGATTAGGGTAGGCCCTAAATCCAATGGCTGGTGTCCTTGTAAGATGAGGAGAGTATGCACAGAGGAACACAGACAAGTCTCCATGGTGATGGAGGCAGAAACTGGAGTGAGGCAGCTAAAAGCCAAGGAATGCAAAGGATTCCTGGAAGCCACCAGGAAGGATCTTCCCTTAGAGACTCCAGATGGGGTGTGGCCCAGCTGGCACCTTGATTTCAGACTGCTAGCCTCCAGAACTGTGAGAGGATAAATTTCTGCTGTTTCAAGACACTAAGTGTGGGAGGCCAAGGCGGGCAGATCACAAGGTCAAGAGATAGAGACCATCCTGGCCAATATGGTGAAACCCCATCTCTACTAAAAATACAAAAATTAGCTGGTTGTGGTGGCACACACCTATAGTCCAGCTACTCAGGAGGCTGAGGCAGGAGAATCACTTGAATCTGTGAGGCAGAGGTTGCAGTGAGCCAAGATCGTGCCACTGCACTCCAGCTTGGCAAAGAGCGAGACTCCATCTCAAAAAAAAAAAAAAAAAAAAAAAAAAAAAAAAGGATACTAAGTGTGTGGTAGTTTGTTATGCAGCCCTAGCAGACTAATCCAGAGAGTTGGGGAAGACGGGTATCTCCATATCCATTTGTGGAAAAAAACATTAATAAATCAAAATTAACACTCTCTCATGATCAAGTTTATTACTGCAGGCTAAAACAACTTAAGTGGCTACTGGTGGTGGTGTTTAAACACCTCATCTGTTTGCCTGTATACCGCAGCAGGAAGAGCAGCCGCAGGGCCCTACCACCTCCGCCTCCTATGCTCAAGAGTCTCAGGGATGCATAAGAAACCAGCTGGAATTAACCTAGATATCCATCAACAGTGGACTGGATAAAGAAAACGTGATACATATACACCATGGAGTACTGCACAGCCATAAAAAAGAATGAATCATGTCCTTTGCAGCAACATGAATGGAGCTGGAGGCCATTATTATCCTATGTGAATGAACGCAGGAACAGAAAACCAAATACTCCATGTTCTCACTTATAAATGGGAGCTAAACATTGAGTACACATGGAAACAAAGAAGAGAACAATAGACACTGGGGCCTATTTGAGCAAGGTGGAGGGTGAGAGGAGGATAAGGACTGAAAAACTACATACTGAGCATTATGCTGATTACCTGCGTGACAAAATTATCTGTACACCAAACCACCATGGCCCACAATTTACCCATGTAACAAACCTGCACATCCACCCTTTGCACTTAAAATGAAAGTTGAAAAGAAAAAAATGTCTCAGTGGAAAAACACACGGAACATAGGGACTCTGCCTATAACCAGGCAGGAACCATCGTGAATGCTATCTTCAAAGGTTCTATTGCCCGTAACTGCTCTAGTCCCACAGACACCAAAATATTAACACATCTCCAATGCTTGCATGGTTGCAAGAACAGCAAAACACACAGGTTTCTACATATCAGTCCCAATAATCTCAAAAGGCCAAGGTAAAGCTAAAGTTCTCAGGAAAAGAGATGAAGAAGCAACACTCAGCATTAGTGCAGAGAAGTCTACCCCTGTTTAAAACACCTGGGAAGGCATGTTTAACAATGAGTCCAAATCCACTGGAGATCCCACAGAACCACGAATCAGTGAGACTGGCTTGTTTGGAGGATGAATGAGTCTGTAAGGAAGAGGGGTGGCCATCCTGCTCAGGGCTACCAGGACATTTTTCACAGCACAATGATTGCACTCTGTGTAGTCAAGAGACATTTTCCTTTCCCTCCTTGTCATGCCCAATACATTGACAAGGAAAGCAACAGAAGGGATAGAGAGTGTGACAAAATTCCATCACTCAGCAAACAGTCAAAAGGCACTACTAGCGACCTGTATGGGACTGGAGACTATTATTCCAAGTGAAGTAACTCAAGAATGGAAAAGCAAACATCATATGTTCTCACTCATAAGTGGGAGCTAAGCTATGAGGATGCAAAGGCATAAGAATGACACAATGGACTTTGGGGACTCAGGGGGAAAGGGTGGGAAGGGAGTGAGGGATAAAAGGCAACAAATCGGGTGCAGTGGATACTGCTCAGGTGAGGGTGCACCAAAATCTCACAAATCACCACAAAAGAACTTACCCATGTAACCAAACACCACCTGTTCCCCAATAACCAATAAAAATTTAAAAAGTAAAACAAATAATAAACATGTTATTTGATACAATCCATAGTAATGAAATGCTAAGCACCTATTAAAAAGAATGAGGCACTTCTGTATGTGTACACATTACTATCACTTTTTTACTAAGAAAATAACAGCATCAAGCATTTATTCTGACTTCCTCACACAAACTATGCCTCAGGAAAATAGAAGAGTTATGAGTGAATGTTCTTTATAGACGAATTCCAGATAATTAATGCAGAAAGAGTAATAGAATATTACTATTTCAAAAATCTTGGCCAAGTGCAATGGCTCACGCCTGTAATCACAGCACTTTGGGAGGCCAATGTGGGAAGATTCCTTGAGCCCAGGAGTTCAAGACCGGCCTGGACAACATGGTGAAACCTCATCTCTACAAAAAATACAAAAGTTAGCCGGGCGTGGTGGGGTACATCTGTAGTCCCAGCTACTCAAAAGGCTGAGGCAGAAGAACCATTTGAACCTGGGAGGCAGAAGTTCCAGGGAGCAGTGACTGGGCCACAGCACTGCAGCCCAGACAACGGGAATGAGAAACCCTGTCTCAGGAAAACAAACAAACAAACAAACAAACAAACAAGCAAACAAAAACAAACCCTCCTAAAGAAGTGAATCTAGGCAATGAGTATCAATGGCTGCTAAAATCAGTGAGTGAAAGGCTAATGAAGAACCTTGTAACAGATGGTTCAGACTGACAATGCCTACTTAAATACTGATCAATCTTATTAACAAACAATCTTATCAGTGTCACAATAACAGCCATGCATAATATGCCTCCTGATATGATATAAAGAATGTACACAGCCCTATGAAGTATTTTTAATTACTCTTATACATACACACACTCATTCATGCACACACACACACACACACCCTACCTAAAGCCTAAATATAATCAAGACTTTAAATCTAAATAAAGACTGTAGAAAATACAGGGAATAGAAGAATATTCTAAAATGATTCCACAAAGATGCAATGAACAAAACCCAGGCCATGGGAAATTCTTCTAAAAACAGATCATTTGTGGTGATTCCTCAATGATCTAAAACCAGAAATACCATTTGACCTAGCAATCCCATTATTGGATATATACCCAAAAGATTATGAATCATTCTGCTATAAAGACACATGCACACATATGTTTATTACAGCACTGCTCACAATAGCAAAGACTTGGAATCAACCCAAATGCCCATCAATGATGGACTGGATAAAGAAAATGTGGCACATATACACCATGCAATACTATGCATCCATAAAAAAGGATGAGCTCATGTCCTTTGCAGGGACATGGATGAAGCTGGAAACCACCATTCTCAAGAAACTAACAATAGAACAGAAAACCAAACACCACATGTTCTCACTCATAGGTGGGAGTTGAACAATGAGAACACATGGACACAGGGAGGGGAACATCACACACTGAGGCCTATCGGGGGTTGGGGACTAGGGGAGGGATAGCATTAGGTGAAATACCTAATGCAGGTGATGGGTTGATGGGTGCAGCAAACCACCATGGTACGTGTATACCTAAGTAACAAACCTGCACATTCTGTACATGTACCCCAGAACTTAAAGTATAATAAAAAGGAAAAGAAAAAAAGAGATCAGGGCCGGGTGCAGTGGTTCATGCCTATAATCCCAGCACTTTGGGAAGTCAAGGCAGATGAATCACTGGAGGCCAGGAGCTCAAGACCATCCTAGCCAACATGGTGAAACCCTGTCTCTAGTAAAAATACAAAAATTAGCTAGTCGTGGTGGTACACACCTATAATTCCAGCTACTAGGAAGGGGGAGGCAGGAGAATTGCTTGAACCTGGGAGGCAGAGGCTGCAGTGAGTCGAGATTGCACCATGCACTCCAGCCTGGGCGACAGAGCAAGACTCCAACTCAAAAATAAATAAATAAATAAATAAATAAATAAATAAATAAAAATAAGAAGAGATTAGACATGTTTTCAACAAATAAATAGCAAGGGAGGAAAAAGAGAAAAGTTATAAATTGAGAGACTTAAAATATTCTCTGGTTGTGGTGGTGGCATGGGGCAATTCTATATGCCTTGTGGCAGTTTTTGTCTTGGATTATCTTTTGAAGGATGTTTGTGTAACCAAGAGTCTCAGAAGATGACAGAAGAAGGCAGGTTTGTTTCCTGGCCAGAATAATAATGTCAAAGGTTGGGTATGTTTATTAGAAACCTCTTTATAAGACTGGAAGTCTCCTAAGCTCAGGATTATCCAGCTGTGACAAAGACCTACTGTGTCATCCTTGTGGGACTTGGGGGACAAGGGGAAGCGATGTGAACATGAAGTGCATGTTGCCTGCTGTGCTGTGACTAGAAAAATCTGTAACTCTGACACAGAAACTTCATGTCTTCTGCCAGCATCCATGACACTGTAGTGGCCTAACTCATGAGCTTGCAAACAGGATAAAATTTCAGACTCTTCATAGTCTTGACGAAGACATATCAACAAACAAAATGCACAGTATTACTGGCATATATATTCCAGTTATATACGTGAAAAACTTAACAACACAGTGTGACCATTATTGCTTTAAACAATCTTATGTTTGGTGTACTCTATATCCAGTTTTCCCCAGTGGCAACATCTTCCAAAACTCTGTACTCTATCTCAACCAGGATGCTGATATTGACAGTCAACACACAGAACATTTCCATCACAAGGATCCCTTACGTTGCCCTTTTATAGTTACAACCACTTCCTTCCTGTCCCCCAACCCCTTCTTAACCCCTGGAAAACACGAACCCCTTCCCACTCCTATAATTTTGTCATTTCAAGAATGTTATATTAATATAAATGGAATCATACAGTATGTAAACTTTTGGAACTGGCTTTTTTTCCACTCAGGATAATTCTCCAGAGATTCGTCCAGGTTGCTCCACGTACCAACAGTCTGTCCCTTATTACAGTTGAGTAGTATTCCATGGTGGGGATGTATCAGTTTGTTTAAATATTCACCCACTGAAGGACATTTCGGCTGTTTCTAGGTTTTTTTTTTTTTTTTCTTTTTTCTTTTTGGCTATTACAAATAAAGATGCTATAAACAGTCATGTATAGGTTTTTGTATGAACATAAGTTTTCATCCCTTTGGAATCTGTGCCAAAGAAGGGCATATGGTGGTCGAATGTTTACTTGAATTTTTTTTTTTTTTTTTTTGAGACAGAGTCCCTCGCTCTGTTGCCCAGGATGGAGCACAGTGGCATAATCTTGGCTCATTCCAAGGGTTGAGCCTTGGGTTGAAGCGATTCTCCTGCTTCAGCCTCCTGAGTAGCTGGGATTACAGGCACACTCCACCAGACCCAGGTAATTTCTGTATTTTTAGTGGAGATGGGGTTTCACTATGTTAGCCAGGCTGGTCTCGAACTCATGACCTCATGTGATCAGCCTGCCTTTGCCTCCCAAAGTGCTAGGATTACAGGAGTGAGCCACTGCGCCCAGTTGAATGTCTAGGTTTTAAAGAAAACATCAAACTGTTTTCCAGAATGGCTGTACTCTGTCACATAACCACCAGCAATGGATAAACAATCCAGTTTCTCTGTATCCTAGCCAGTCACTACTTTTTAATTTTAGCCATTCTGATAGGTGTATAGTTGTATTTCATTATGGTTTTAATTTGTATTTCTCCAATGGCTAATGATGTTGAGCATCTTTTCATGTTCTTAGTGCCATCTGTGTATCTTCTTCTGTGAAGTGTCTCTTCATGTCTTCTGCACATGTTCTAATTGGATTGTTTGGTTTTTTACTGTTGAGTGATGAGTTTTTTACATATTGTAAATATACATGGCTTTTGTCAGATATATGGGTTGTGAATATTTTCTCTCACTCTGTAGCTTGTCTTTATATCCTCTTAACAGGATCTCTCACAGCAAAAAAGTTCTAATTTTTATGAAGTCCAGTTTATTTATTTTTCCATATGTGGGTGATCACGCTTTTTGGTGTCAAGTCTATAGACTCTTTGCCTAGCCCTAGATCTCTCATTTTCTCCTGTGTTTTTTCCTAAAGGTTTTAGAGTTTTGCAGTTTAAATTTTAACTCTGTGATTCATTTGGAGTTAATTTTCGTGTAAGGTGTGAGAATAAGGTAGAGGTTCATTTTCTGCCCACGGATGTCCAATTGTTCCAGCACCATATGTTGAAAAGGCTTTCTTTCCTTCATTAAATTGCTTTGGCAAATTTGTCAAAAATCAGTTGGGTATCATATATGTGTGAGTCTATTTCTGGGTTCTCTATTTTGTTTTACTGACCTATGAGTATATCCCTCCACCAATATCAAACAGTCTTGATCACTGTAGCTATGTAGTAAGTCTTCAAATTGGGTATACTGGTTCCTCTCACATTATTATTTTTCAAAATTGTTTTAGCAATTCTAGTTCCTTTGCCTTTCCATATATATTTCAGAATAATCATGACAGTGTCTACAAAAAATCTTGCTGGGATTTTGACAGGAATTACATTAAACAATTGGTAGAACTGACATCTTTACTAGGCTGAATTTTCTAATTCATGAGCATTGTCTCTTCATTTATTCAGATATTTCTTTTATTAGTGTTGCATAGCTTTTAGCACACATGTACTATACACATTTTATTAGCTTTACAGATAAACATTTCATTTGGTTTTGGTAACTGTAAATGTATTGTATTTTAAATTTTAACGTCCTTGGGACTTTCTATGTAAACAAACACTCATATCTGCAAATAGGGACTGTTTTATTCCTTCCTTGCTGATCTGTATATCTTTTATTTCCATTTCTTACCTTATTCTACTGGCTAGAAATCCCAGCACTATGCTGAATAAGAGTTCTTGAAACAGACATAGTTACCTTTTTCCTGATATTAGTGGGAAAGTACTTGGTCTTTTACCATTAAATATAATGGTAGCTATACAGTTTTTTTGTGGATGCTCTTTATTAAGTTTGAGAAAATCTTTGTATTTCTATTTTTGAGAATTTTTGTTATAAATGAGTGTTGAAGTGTGTTAAATGCTTTTTCTGCACTGATATAATCATGTGATTTTTTTTTCTTCTTTAGCTTATTATGGTAGATTACACTGACTGATTTTTAAATATTTAACCAGACTGTACTCCTGGAATAAACCTCAATTATCATGTTTTTAAAAATACATTGATGAATTCTATTTGCTAACATTTTGTTAAGGATTTTTGTGTTTATATTTATGAGGGATGTTCACCTGTAGTAATCTTTTTTTTTTTTAACTGCTTTTGGTTTGGGGATCAAGGCTATACTAGCTTCATAAAATGATTAGAAAGTGCTCCCTTCTTTCCATTTTCTAAACAAATTGTGTAGAATTGGTGTTGATTCTTCTTTAAATGTCTAGTAAAATTCTTCAATAAATCCATTTGGGCCTGGAGGTTTTTTTTTTTTTTTTTTTTTTGGAGAAGTTTTAAAATTTCTAAATCTATTTCCTTAATAGTTATAGGACTATTCCAATTATCTATTTCATATTGGGTGAACTGTGGTAGTTGGAGTTTTTTGAGGAAGTGTTGTTCCTCATCTAAGTTGTCACATTTATGTGTATATACGGATGTTCACAGTATTCCCTCATTATTCTTTTGATGTCTACAGAGTTTGCATTGATATCTTGTTTCATTTCTCGTATTAGTAATTTGGGTGTTCTCCTTTTGCTTTGTCAGACTTGCTAGAGGTTTGTCAATTTTATAAATCTTTTCAAAGACCCAGCTCTTCATTTAACTGATTTTTCTCTGTTTTTCTGTTTTCTATTTCATTGATTTCTGTTTTTATTATTTCCTTCCTTTTGCTTGCTTTGGGTTTAGTTTTCTCCTTTTTTTTCTGGGTTCTTGAGTTGAAACATATTGATTTTAGACGTTTTCTCTTTTCTAATGTACACATGCAGTTCTATAAATTTCCCTCTTAGCAATGTTTTCACTGTACCCCACAAATTTTGATATGTTTCATTTTCACCCAGTTCAGCACATTGTTTGATTCACCTTGGAACTTCCCCTGTGACCTACGGATTATTTAGAAGCATGTTTCATAGTTTCCATCTGTTTGGAGATTCTCCTATTATATTTCTGCTACTGATTTCTAGTTTGATTCTATTGTGGTTGGAGAACACATTCTGTATGTCTTCAATTTTTAAAAATGTGTTGAGGTTCATCTGATGGCACAGGATATGGTCTAACTTGGTATATGTTCTAGGCATACCTGAAAAGGGGTATTCTGTAGTTATAGGGTAGACAGTGCTAGAAATCTCTATCAGATCCTTTGGTTGATGGTATTGTTGAGTTCTTCTATATCCTTGCTGACCTTCTGTCTAATTGTACTATCAATTATTGAGAAAGGACTGGTAAGGTCCCCAACTAAAATTGTGGATTAGTCTACTTCTCCTTTCAGTTTTATTAGTTTCTGCTTCACATGTTTCAGCTTCATTCACTGGGGCATATACAGTATTACTATGTCCTCTTGACGGATTAACCATTTTATCATTATATATGTTCTTCCCCAACTCTGGTAATTTTCTTTGCTTTGAAGTCTGCTTTACGTGCTATGAATATAGCCACTCTTGACTTTCCTTTGATTAATGTTTACGTAATATATATTTTCCCATCATTTTGTTGTCAACTTGCTTATATATCATAATATTTGAAGTTTCTCGTAAACAGCATATAATTGGGTTGGTTTTTTATTCTATTATGCCAATCTGTCTTTTTAATTGATATAATAAGCCACGTACTTTTAATATAATTATTGATATATCGACTTAAGTCTGTCATTTTATTTTTTGTTTTCTGTCTGTTCTCTATGCTTTTGTCTCTGTTTTCCTTTTTCTGACTTTCTGTGGGTTACCCAAACTTTAAAAAAAGAATTCCATTTTTATTTACCTATTGTGCTTTTAAGCATATCTCTTTGTGTAGCTTTTTTAGTGGCTGCTAAAAGGTGTATGCATATTCATAAACATATCACTCTACTCATGTATGTATAGTCATAAATGTATCAGTCTACTTATGTCATTTTAACAATTCCAGTGAAGTAACAAAACCATAAGTCTCTTTAAATCCCTTTAGCTTCCCTTGTTTATAATATAATCATATTAAATATTTCCTCTAAGTACATTTAGAACAATATCAGACAATGTTATAATTTGTTTCAACTGTCAAATAAAATTTAGAAAACTCCAGAGAGGAAGGAAAGCCTATTGTATATACTCATATTTGGGCTTACCATGTTCTTCCTTCTAGTCTGATATTCAAAGGTTCCTTCTTTAATCATTTTCTTTCTGTTTAAGGAAATTCCTTTAGCCATCCTTTTAGGATAGGCTGGCTAGCAACAAATTCTCTTAGTTTGCCTTTATGTGAGAATGTCTTGATTTCTCCTTATTCCAAAAAGATATTTCACTGGATAAGGATTCTGGGTTAACAGTACTTTTCTTTTAGCACTTAAAAAAACATCATGCTATTTCCTCTGATCTTCATGGTCACCAATGGGAAATCCATTGTCATTCAAATTGTTTTTTTTTCCCCCTATAGGTAAGGTGTCATTTTTTCTGGCTGCTTTTACAAGTTTTGTCCTTAGTGTTCAGAAGTTTAATTATAACTGTGTCTTCTTGTAGATTTCTTCAGAATTACCCTCGTTGGGGCTTGCTTAGCTCCTTGAATCTGTGAGTTTAAGTCTCTTGCCAAACTGGAGGTCTTTTCAGTCATTATTTTGTAAAGTACTCTTTTTGTGCTGTCTTCTGTCTTTTCTCCTCTAGGATTCTCAATACATAAATGTAAGATCTTTTGTTATAGTCACGTAGATCCTTGTGGCTATCAACATTTCTTTACTTATTTACTATTTTCTTTCCATTGTTCAGATTGGGTAATTTCTTTTGTTCTAGTTTACAGTTCATTGATTTTTCCCCCTCTGTGCCTTCCTTTCTGCTGTTGTGCCCATACCCTGAGCTTTTTAGTTTTTTTTTTCAATTTTCAGTTCTAAAATTTGCATTTGGTTCTTGCTGAAGCTTTCAATTTTTTCATTTGTTTCAAGTGTGATCATAGTTGCTCACTGATTTCTTTTTTCTCCCACGGTTTCTTTAAAATCTTTGGTGGGTAAGTCTAACATCTCTGTCATCTCAGTGTGGGCATCTGCTGTCTATTTAAATTTACTTTGATATCTTCCTGGTTCTTGGAATGGCAGGTGACTTTTCAACTTAAACCTGGACATGTTCTTATTATGTTAAAAGACTCTGGATCTTATTAAACACCCCGTTTTAGCTGTCTTTCTCTGATACCACCCTGGCAGGGGAAGAGAGGAGGTGTGATCCTGTTACTGCCAGGCAGAAGTAGAAGTTCAGGTTCCCTGCTCAGCCTCTGTTAACAACTCAAAAGGGACCACTCATTACTACTAGATGTAGGTAGGAGTTTTGGCTCCCCACCTGGTTGTTTACAGCAAGGTAGAGGTAACCTCTTTACTACTAGACAATATGAAAGACCTGACTACCTACTTGGCCTTCTCTGGCACCTAAATACAGCCTCATGAGGGTACAAGCCTAGGCTCCCCATTCAGCCTTTGCTGGACAGTTTTTTCTTTGGTGTTTAGATAGAGTAGAGTGGTTATTGTCTAAAAGCTTTCTATATTGTTAGACTGCCCATTTCCTACTTGCTCCTTTGGCTAGAGAGAGCAGGCTTTTGTTGAGACTTCCTTTGTCTGCACCTGTTAGCATTTCTGAGTTGCTTGCTTCTTTAGGTCCAAGTCTGGGATATATGCAGCAAAAAGGAAATATATGAGACAGGGTCTCACTCTGTCACCCAGGCTGGAGTGCAGTGGCACGATCTTGGCTCACTGCAGCCTCGGCTTCCTGGGCCCTGGCGATCTTTCCACCTAAGCCTACTGAGTATCTGGGACTACAGGCACATACCATGATACCTGGCTACTTTTTGTATTTTTTGTAGAGACCAGGTTTTGTCACGTTGCCTAGGCTGGTCTCAAATTCCTGGGCTCACCATAATGTGATTTCTAGGACTCAGATCTTCAGCCACTCTGCTTTCTTTTAACTTTCCATGGTTATAATTATGCTTATAATTCTTTTATGTGCAGTGTCCAGAGTTTTAGTTGTATTTAGTAAGATACAACTAGTAAATGTACATTTACTCCATCTTTCTAGAACCATGAGTCAAACCTCCTTCACCTTCATTTTTGAAGGATTGTTCTCCTGGATATAGAATTCTTAGTTGACAAGTTTTTTGTTTTTTCCTTTCTGCTCTTTGATTATGTCACACCATCATCCTCTGGTCTCCACTGTTTCTGATCAGAAATCAGCTATTAATCACATTATTGTTGCCCTGTATGTGATGAATTGTTTTCCTCTTGTTATATTCAAGATTTTGTCTTTCAACAGTGTGAATATGATTTGTCTAAATGGTTTTTTCTTTTTCTTTTTTTTTTTTTTTTTGTAGTTTATCGTAATTGCGCTAATTGAGGTTCACTGAGCTTCTTGGATCTATAGATAATCTTCATCAAATTTGGGAAGTTTTCAGATTTTTCTTTCAATTTTTTTGTTCCTTTTGCTCCTCTCCATTTGAGATTCCCATTACACAGGTGTTAAAATTATGTTGGAACACATGATGTTGTTGCACAGGGCTCTGTTGATTTTTCTCTGAATTTTTTTCTGCTTTTTAAATTTTTATGTATTTATTTATTTTGAGACAGGGTCTCACTCTGTCACCCAGGCTGGAGTACTCTGCCATGATCTTGGCTCACTGCAGCCTCAACTTCCTGGGCCCAGGAGATCTTTCAACCTCAGCCTCCTGAGTAGCTGGGATTACAGGTGCATACCATGACACCTGACTAATTTTTCTAATTTTTGTAGATACAGGGTTTTGCCATGTTGCCCAGGCTGGTCTGAAACTCCTGGGCTCCAGTGATGTACTTGCCACAGCCTCCAAAAGTATTGGGATTACAGGTATGAGCCACCATGCCCAGCCCTCTCTGCTCTTTGGTTTGGATAATTCCTTTTTTTTTCTTTTTGAGATAGGGTCTTGCTCTGTCACACAGGCTGGAGTGCAGTGGTACGATCTTGGTTCACCACAGCCTCAACCTCCCTAGGTTCAGGTGATCCTGCCACCTCAGCCTCCCAAGTAGCTAGGACTACAGATGTGCACCACCATACCTGGCTAATTTTTTATTTCTTGTAGAGATGTGGTTTCTCCATGTTGCCCAGGTTGGTCTCAAACTCCTGGGCTCAAACGACCCACTCACCTCAGCCTCCCAAAGTGCTAGGATTGTAGGTGTGAGCCACTGCACCTGTCCTGGATACCTTCTCTTGATCTACCTTCAGGATCACTGAATCTTTCTTCTACCATTTCTAATCTGCTCTTGAGTTCAACTAGGGAATTTTTCATTTCAGTTAGTAGTATACTCTTCAATTCTAGAAATTCTACTTGGTTCTTTTTTTATGATTTCCATTTGATTCTCTATTTGTTGACTCACAGTTGGCATATTTTATAGCAACTATTCAAATATACTTTAGTTCTTTAAATATAATCATAATAGCTATTTTTAAGTCTTTGTTAAATCTAGCATCTGGGCCTACTCAGAGTTAGTTTTAACTTAAATACTCATCTTCTTTAGTATGGGTCACACTTTCTTGTTAGTCTGCATGTTTATTACATTTTAGCTGAAAACTAGACATTTTAGATTATATATATAATATACATAATTTAAGATTACATATATAATCCTAAATGTTTATATGTTCAGATATATATGTGTGTATATATCTATACACACACACATATATATATATAGAGAGAGAGAGAGAGCACATGTATAAGTAACAGCAACTCTTGATTACCTTATTTTTCTGAAGGTTTTTGTTTCGTTTTGTTTTGATAACTTACCTGAATATAAACTGTAGAATCTCATTCTCCATGGTCTGTACCCACTGATGTCTCTGTTCAGAATTCTTTTTTCAATTCCATTGAGGTCATATTTGTGTTACATACTTGAACAGCTGACCAATAATTTAGACACCCTGAACTCACTGCGCTTTTACCCTTCCTTAACCAAGGTGTATGGATTGAGGAATGGCATTCAAAGTGGCAGTCATCGCCAGTCTCCCTGGCTTTTACTTTTTGCTGGGCTCTCTTGGGTCTTCCCTGCTTATGTTTAGTTTCCCAGAAAGCCTAGAAAAGCTTATTTCACACCTTTAATGTCTCTCTCACTTGCACGATCTCCCTGTTAAATTCTGGCTGGTCTACCACCCATCCCAAATCACAACTGCTACCGTGGGCTAGTCATGCTGCAGGATTTCCTGAAATATTCTAACGTGAGTCTGCTTTTTTAGCTCACAAAGCCACAGGCTTTCAGTGCCCCCATCCTCCACCCTGAATCACATCTACCTTTGGCTGTAAAGTTTTGGTTTTCGCCACCAGTCCTGAACTGAGTTAAAATTTTATTTTATTTTTAGACAGGGTCTCCCTCTGTCACCCAGGCTACAATGCAGTGGTGCAATCATAGCTCACCATAGCCTCAACCTCCTGGGGTCAAGTGATCCTCCCACCTCAGTCTCCTGAATAGCTGGGACTACAGGCATATGCCACCACACTTATCTAATTTTTTATTTTTTTGCAGAGACAACATCTCACTATATTGACCAGCTGGTCTTGAAATCCTGGACTCAAGTGATCATCCCACCTCAGCCTCCCAAAGTACTAGTATTACAGAAGTGAGCCACCATGCCTGGCCTTTTTTTTTTTTTTTTTTTTTTTTAAATAATAGAGTGTGGCAGGAAGAGGATATGGAATCAGTTCCAAGCAAGAATGCCACATTCTCACCCATTCTTGGCCAAAGCTACAGAAGCTTCTCAAGAATCAACACTTCTCAATTTTTCACCTTGCTTTGGTGGATTTTCAGTTTCCAATGGTTGGGTGTGTGGTTTTTTTTCTTTACAATGTTGTTCAGTTTTGTACTTGTTTTCTGTATTAGTGAATCACTTGACCTCTGACATTGCAATTACCAAAATAAGAACTCAACCAAATGTAATTAGGATCCCAAAAAGAATGGAACTTATTAGGATCCTGATTCTCAACAAGCCAATTACAGAAAAACATTCATGAGATAATTAAGGAAATGTGAATGCTGACTGGGTATTTGATAATATTAAGGAATTATTTTTAGTTTTTTTGAGATTTGATAATGTCATTCCAGTTTTTTTTTTTTTTTTTAAAGAGTGTTTAGCTTTTACAGTCACATACTGAAGTGCTTTTTTGTGTGTTTTGAGACAGGGTCTCACTCTGTTATCCAGGGTAGAGTGCAGTGGCATGATCATGACTCACTGCAGCCTCAATTTACTGGGCTCAAGCAATCCTACCACCTCAGCCTCCTGAGTAGCTGGGACCACAGACACATGCAGCATTTTAAATTTTAGGGTAAAGATGGTGTTTCACTATGTTGCCCAGGCTGGTCTCAAAGTCCTGGGCTCAAGAGATCCTCCCATCTCGGCCTCCCAAAGTGTTGGGATTACAGGCATGAGCCACAGCATCCAGCCACATACTGAAGTTTTCTAGGGAAAAAAGTATATATGATTTGGAGCTGGTTTTAAAATAATTTAAAGGTGTTAGATTAAACTAGATTGGATAACTGTTAATGTGCCAGTTTGGTAATGTGTCACCTTGGCTAGACTGAACCTCATTTCCCAGAATTCTCTTCCCTTTATGTTTCTGGTTAGGGTGTGCTACAAAAGACATTTACTGAGTGATCTGGAAGACAAAAGAGTAGCAATAGCCACAGTGCTTTTATTCTCAGAAGACTGATACAAGGGATCCAGGCGGGGCTACAGCTGTTTCTCACTGACCCTATATCCTCCTTTAGTTTCTCTGGGTCCTGGGCAGGTCTGTATTTAGCTCTGTGATGAAGAGCACTAGCTTCTCCTGTATGAAACCCACATCATCAAAGCATTTTTATCATCAGAGACACAGCCTCTGCATATCTTCCTCCTAAAAGAAGTCTCTTTTAATCACCTCAACCATCTTTCGAGAAAGGAACTCTTTGTTTCCAAATATCCTAGAATTTAAAATGACTGACAACTGTTAATTACCACACCATCCGTTTGGTGAGAGTATACTAATCCTTATCATCATATTTCATCCTCATAATCACCCTGTAGAGCAGGAAGTATCATTCTTTTCATTTTAAAGATGAAAAATACTGAAGCTCAGAGAGATGAAATAAATGGCATCCCCAAGATCACATAGCTAGCAAGTGAGAACCAGGAGTCAAAGTCCATCACACCATGGCCCCTGCAAGCTTATCCCACCCCCCTGCCTAACCAGATAGAGGATCCTCTAGGTTCAGCAGCATCTCTACCCAAAGTACATATTTGTGAAAAATAAAGTCAAAATACCAATAATTTGTATTTATTTTACCTAATGTCCAACATGAAAAAATATTTTAAGAGTGAGCAGATGAAACCATTACTTCAAATAAAGCTTTTTGAATTATGTTTAATTTTATTTATTTCTGGAGACAAGGATCAATGAAGAAGGGACTGCAACTAGCCTCTCCTGCGAGAGGAAAAGGTGACACCCAAAGAAAGGTCAAAAAAAGAAAACTAGGGATCAAATTGGAAAGAACAGTGCAGTAAAACACACGAACCAAATTAGCAACCTCCACTGACTGTATTTTCTCTGTAAAACCAGCATGCCATTGAGGTGATTACCATTTTAGTGAAATGAATGAAAACAGTCATTTCCTCCATGCTACTTGTTTCACCCATGCCAGATTAGAAAGGAAGAGAATTTTTGAAATTGTATTACACTTGCTCATACCTTGGTAGCTCCTCATTTTCCAATAATATAAGTCACTTTCAGACCCCAAAGTCTGTGGTAACAGTTTTTGCTCCTGGAGTAATACATGAAATTGGGTATTTAAAATACCAGTCTACTTGTAAAATAAATAGCACATAAATAAACAATAGCAGCTAATATTTACTGAGCACATTACAACTGGGTGTTTTTTTCTAGATTTTTAGTCTTCCAAACAAATTTTTGATATAGATTCTCTTATTGGTATGGCAGACATATAATTGATCATCCAAATAAGCATACTTTAGAGATTGAAAGGTGGCACTATTAACACTTGTGCCAGGCACAGATACAAACCAGGAATGTTTGGACACCCACTCATT
Source organism: Piliocolobus tephrosceles (assembly GCF_002776525.5). NCBI lineage: Eukaryota > Metazoa > Chordata > Mammalia > Primates > Cercopithecidae > Piliocolobus > Piliocolobus tephrosceles. The sequence continues at coordinate 56,700,849 of NC_045435.1, read as the reverse complement.
GGCCTTATCTTACAACTAAAGAACTAAGGAACAGAGAAGTTGAAGAGTGTGCCCAAGGTCACTCAGCTAGTAAGCAGAGGAGCCAGGTTGAAGGCCAGGACGTCTGGCTTCAGCATCATACTCAGCCACTCTGCCATGTGCCCCTTCTGAGCTAACTCATAGACTATCACATTTTTCAAATAAATAATTCAACTATTCTTAGTTTCAGACACACAAACCTCTCTATAGTTCACAAGTTTCACAAGGCCTAAAAGCACACAATCAAAAGTCTTACAAGAGATTGTAAGTAGAAAGTGCCTGCAAAATAACCTGCAGAGACTCCACAGGATGAGCCCAGGCAGAAGGCATCACCAGGGGACCCACCGTATAGGCCAGGTAGTTGGGAGAACCAGTATCTAGTCTGGGCTCCATTCTTTCCCTCCTGGCCTGAGTTCCCTCATTTGTGAGGGACCTATAAGGTCTAAAGACCTTATAAGGTCCTTCCCTGCCAAGCATTTGATGTGAGCTGGTGGACACATGTCCAAATCCTTTCATCTTGGAGCTTCTCCATCCCAAATTGTTTCACTTCCTTCAGGGAACTTTCCATGGTTTCTTGCTGAGGTGTGAGATAAGCAACTACAATCTTCTTTGAGGTGCCTCATTCGAGGGCCTCAAGTTTTGCAGCCTCTCTCCCCACTGTGAGACAGGAAGGAGAGACAGTAGAAAAAAGAGTGAGGCCCCAGGAGAACGGTTAATTCTCTGACCTGTATAACGGTAGATACATATGCTCTGTTTAAGAAGCATGAATTATTATAGCTGTGAAACACAAGGCTATAAAGCATCTATGTGCTGAAAACCAATCAACCTAAACACAGAAGAAGCAACGATTAAGAGAAAACATATAACACATGAGATTTCTGCAACAAAGAAGAAACTTTCTCATCTACTGGTAGTGGTAGACTGTCAGACGGAATGCAGTAGACTGCTAGATGGAATTACTTTCCTAATAATGCAGGTGGTTCTTTAACTTCAGAAAGTGTAACACACTAATATGCAACACAAAAGAACATGCCTGCTCTATCCAATTTCAGATGGATTAGATCTAAAGTATAGAGAAATCAGTTTGTTTTATCCCAAGCAATGCATGTTATACAGTGGCATCATCCTAAATGCAAAGGCAACTTCTAGGTCAACTAAAACCAAACCACCAACAACACAGGATACAGACCACATTCACTGAAAGATTTGCTCCAGAATCAATCACTTATATTGCTTAGAATAGCTGTATAAAACTGTCAGTCCTGAGTGTGAGGCCACATATGGTTCTAAGTATTACTTGAAGTGAGAAAAGCAGACACGGTTTAGTCTCACCATGGATCTATCACATTCTTTTATTCTCACAATCTTCTGTGTTCTTCAGTGACAATTCATTAGCAAGTTATGAGAGAATAAAGCAATTAGCTTATACCAAATGGCATTTTTACTTAAACATTATTTTCAGAGAACCACTTGAAGACTTCCATGATTTTATTTGGACGTTTTGAAAGTGGATAAGTGCTAAGTGCCCAATTCTGTATGTTCTGCTGCTTGATTAGATGCCATGTTTACTTCCTTTACTGAGTATAAAGTGGAGACTGTCCATGGAAAGAAGTGTTATTTATAATTGCATGCTACCAGATGGCCTACCTCCTTTCCACATCCCTAAAAAGGTCCAAAAAAAATGTCTTCCATGGATTAGATTTCAGAGTAAGGTATAATTTCATAGCTTGCTGCCTTATTTTATTTGAATTTTCATTATACATAAAACATAATACTCATAATTAACATATATCAAGTGTTTACTACATGACAGCCTCTATCCTAGACCTTTTCTCTGTAGCATCTCCTTGAAACCTCCAATAACCCCATAAAGGGTATTACTATTTCCTCACTTACAGATGAGGAAGTTGGGTGAAAGCTTAACTAACTTGCTCCAGGTTATTCAGCTAGTAGGTGGCTGAGCTATGACCTAAATCCAGGTCCCACTCCAAACTGCATGCTTTTAACCATCATGCTATACTTCCTCCTTAATTATGTATATGTATTTATTGCTATAAATGTATATGTATGTAAACCCACTGAGGTGGGTTTTGCTTGCTCTTTTAACATCTGCAAGCTCCTTAAGAAAAGACGATTTTGTCTGTTAGATTCCCAGAACCCAGCACACAAATCTGGCTTTCAGTAGCTTGCCAGTAAATTTTGCTGAATGGATAGAAGAATACCCTTGCATAAAACTTCTATGTGTGGATATGCATATTCCCATATTTAAAAGGCATCCATACATCCACATGAAAAAAATCACAGCATAATTTGGTAACAAAAAAAGACAATTTAACTATTCTATTTTCTCTTCTTAATAACCTGGTTTTATTTTCAGATCCTTAGGGAAAGAACAAATGAGTCATATTATGACATGGGGAAGTCACTAAAAGTAAGCTATAGGAATGGGAAACGGCACTATATTACTTTACAATTCATTAACAAGTCAGACGTCAGATACAAAAACTAGCTTGCCAAATCAATAATTTTAAAAAATAATTTAATGGAAATAAGAGGTTAGGAAGGTAAGAAGGACAAGAAACTGATTTAAAATCTCAAGAGATCGAAAACTATAGAAAAAATTCACTGCCTCCCTCTTGCTTTTGGAAGAAGCCACTGTATGACATAGCAATTCCCATCTCTTAAATTATCTTTATATTTATAACAAGTCTTGAGATGCCTGATTTAACATATGTGGCTTGTGACAAAATACTACTACAAGGAAATAAGTAGACTTTCGTATTTTGTATTTGAAATAACATCTGGAATCCAGTAAACATTAACAATCTGGGGATCAGAAGATCTGGGATTTAATCCTGACCACAAATCAAGTTCAAAATCTTGGTTAAGTCAAAACCTCTAGAGCTCCACACCATAAAAAATGAGTCCAAGACCATGTCTTCTTTTTTGCATAATCAGGAATATTTTGAGGATATGAGAACGAGAGGGGGCGGAGGGGTGGGGAAAACGCATGCGTGAACACTTAGAGCTCTTTAGGGGAGAAAAGTCCCATATAAACGCAAAGCTTTAAGACACTGACTTCACTCCTCACTCCTCATTTTGTTCACTCCAGAAGCACAGCAGTCTGGAGTAAAGTCAGGACTATTACACAGGGAAGCAAGGTCTGAGGCATATAACTTCTTTTAACCCAAAACACATTTCACACTAAAAATCTATAAAGCTACAGTGGGGACGGGCTTGGGGGCCATCTTTAAGTTGACGGAGACCACTCTTCCTCCCCAAACCATTTGAGATGACTCAGGAGTACTGTGGGAAAACTGTTTATGAATATGGACTACTGTATGTGAGAAAATGTAAAGAAGAGAATTATTGTGTGAGTTGGAATACATATGTATATTAATCTTTGCTTACAGCCAAGAGTGATGAGACTGAGCTCTATCTGAAAATATTAAGCAGCAATCACAGGCTGAGACAATGCAGGAATATTTGGGGTTAACTGTAATTCACTGCCAAGAAAAAACAATCTGTCCAGGGAGATCCCAGGTCATGAAGAAGATGGAAAGGAAGGAACACGGAAGTGGAAGACAGGATGCCAGCCCTGGCAAAGGGTCTGGCCCTCCAAAAAGTGCATAAATTTCCTTTCTTTTTTTTTTTTTTTTTTTTTGAGACAGGGTTTTGCTCTGTCATCTAGGCTGGAGTGCAGTAGCGCAATCTCGGCTCACTGTAACTTCTGCCTCCTGGGTTCAAGTCATTCTTGCGTCTCAGCCTCCCAAGTAGCTGGGACTACAGGTGCATGCCACCACACCCAGCTAATTTTTGTATATTTTATTAGGGACGGAGTTTCACCATGTTAGCCAGGCTGGTCTCAAACTCCTGACCTCACGTGATCCGTCCACCTCACCCTCCCAAAATGCTGAGATTACGGATATGAGCTACTGCACCCAGCCGAGAGCCTAAATTTATGTTCTCAATTCATACCTCAAACCACACCAAGACAAGAGATAAAAATTCTCAAGCAACCGACCCAAACTGGCGGCCTAATTCTACCTGAATTCCCAGAGTACCCTTCCTCTGCCCAGAAAAGCTGCTCAGACATGGCCTGTCAGCTATGGATGCAACTAAGGGAGCCAAGAGACACAGGCTTTCAAGTCCTCACCCTGAAATTTCCCCATGGCCTTTCCAGATGAAAAGTACCGGAAAGGAATAAACAATCTTTTCATTGAAAGAAATCCAAAAACCTGGGCTTTGGTTCTGGCTTCCTAAGCATCAGTGGAGCAAAATTGCCTATTACCATGGAAATGATAAGAAACCACCATTAGGAATTCTGAGATTCAAATTCTCTGGAGGCAAGGACTGTGTGATGTTTATGTTTGCCACTAGCACAGAGCAGGTGCTCAAAAATGCTATTAAACAAACAAAAGAAAAAGAACATAATCTGGTCTACTACACAACAAGAGGCAATGCTGAAGGGGAAAGGATTTTCCAAAGGGAGATGTTCTGACTGAGAGGCACTTAGAAACCATAATCTGCTCTCATTTACCGAGTGCTTGCTGCGTGGTGGGTACAGTGAGTTAACCTCTCTTTTTAATCCTCAGAACAGCTCGATATTGTTGAATCTTACTATTACTCCATTTTATAGACAAGGAAACAGAAGCAAAGGATTTCACCCCCTGGCCCTAAGATAGCAGAGCTGGGATGTGGACCTAGGTGGAAATAATTTTATTTTATTTTATTTTTATTATACTTTAAGTTCTAGGGTACACATGCACAACGTGCAGGTTTGTTACATATGTATATATGTGCCTTGTTGGTGTGCTACACCCATTAACTTGCCATTTACATTAGGTATTTCTCCTAATGCTACCCCTCCTCCCTCCCCCTACCCCACGACAGGCCCTAGTGTGTGATGTTCCCCACCCTGTGTCCAGGTGTTCTCATTGTTCAATTCCCACCTATGAGTGAGAACATGCAGTGTTTGGTTTTCTGTCCTTGCGATAGTTTACTCAGAATGATGGTTTCCAGCTTCATCCATGTCCCAACGAAGGACATGAACTCATCCTTGTTTATGGCTGCATAGTATTCCATGGTGCATATGTGCCACATTTTCTTAATCCAGTTTATCATTGATGGATATTTGGGTTGGTTCCAAGTCTTTGCTTTTGTGAATAGTGCCCCAATAAACATACGTGTGCATGTGTCTTTACAGTAGCATGATTTATAAGCCTTTGGGTATACACCCAGTAATGGGATCGCTAGGTCAAATGGTATTTCCAGTTCTAGATCCTTGAGGAATTGCTACACTGTCTTCCACAATAGTTGAACTAGTTTACACTCGGTGGAAATCATTTTAAAACCACCCTCTTAACCATGTTACTGTCAGTTGCAGCCTCCATCACTGCCTACTTTCCAAGCCAGCAGCAACCCAAGGGCAGTTCCCCAGATTTACTGCACCCTTAGGAATGGCTTGCTACATCCTCAGCACAACTTACAGATGAAGCAGTAAGCCTACAAGGGTGACATGACTCACCTAGGGCCCCACGACATTTTAAAGCTAAATCTCAGATGGAAACCCAGGCGACTGACCTCACTTTCATCACTTAACCATGACTCTGTTATTCAGTGCAGCAGAAAGAATTTTACTGAGAATGACGAATAACCACATTAGCAAACTCTCTGCTCTTTTCTTTTAATGTTTCTGTTATAAGCCCAACCCATCCCGCTCACTTGCTGCCATCCCAATCTTACAGCATATGGCTCTCCCTTCCCAGGAGTGTGATACACTGTGAAAAGGTAACCAATAACAGCCCCTTTCTTGAGCACACTGAAGTAAGGAAGACAATTTACCAGTCACTCTCCAAAGCCTCTAGCTGGTAAGCTAAAGGAAATTCTTGAAACAGTTCTACTGCTCCGTAAGAAGTAGGAAAATATGTTACAGAAAAATGAGAAGAAAGAAGTGTGCGAACACACATGCTCCCCTCTCACTGTATTTACTTTGGGTATGGAAAAGTCATCACGCTTCAGGACTGAAGGGTAAATGGAGGGCAGCTATGGCTCAGGGCACTGATTAGGCATTTACTTAAGAAACTAAAAGAAGTGGGGAAAGAAAGAAGAAAATCCTTTCACCACTTACCCTGAATTCCTCAAAAGGCTGGACCCTGTCTTCTTCATCTTTGGATCCCACGGACCTATCATAGTTACCACGCCAATTGCTGCCATTCTTTCTAAAGGCACCTCCTCCAAGAAGCCTTCACTCAACTGGTGGAGAGCAGAGAGGTCACCAAGGCTCCACCTCAATCATATCCATAGCAAATCTTACCATAGTGCATATTGATTCATCTGAATGGCACTCAATCTTTCCTCAACAAACTAGGAGCTTAACAGCAAGACTTGTGTTACACATCTCTGTATCCCAAGAGTATATATAGCCTGATACTACAGTAGATACTCAGGAAATGTAGGCTCACTCCAGTGCTACAGGGCTTTGCCTTGGGCCCTGTCCCATTCATACTATATCAATGACTTTGAAACAGCCAAATCTGTTGGTTATAATAAATTGGAAGGGAAAGCTACCACCATTGAAGACAGCACTGATAGCCAGAATGATTTCTATAAGCTGTCTCTCAAGGTTGAAACCCATAAACAAAATGAAATCTCATGGAGAGATGAGATAGGCATTGCATGAAGTTTCAAAATGCACGTACAAAACAAAGAAAAGATTCAAAATTCTTAAAAATATTTCTTAAAAAATAACTGCATGTAAAAAATAGCTACATAAAAAAAAAAATCGCTGTGTAACAACAACACTAGGGGAGACCTTGCCTGAGATCAACATGGGAGAAAAATGCAAGTTTTATTTGGCTACAAGCTTAACAGGAACCATCAGTGAGATATTGTTCTTCGTTACTACTGCAGCTACTACTCATAGTAACAGTAGTAGCACCCATAGTAGTGGTGGTATAGCACTGACAGCAATTAGGATGGAAGCTACCATGTATCACATGCCATTTGCCAAACATTGTGCTAAGTACCGTACTACACTCTCTCACTTCCTTACAACTATGAAGTAGGAATCTTCATCCCCATTTAAGAAGGAAGCAAACTGAGTCTCAGAGCACTTAAGTGACTTGCACAGGGTCACACATATGGCAAGCCACAATTACAGTGACAAGATTCAAACCCAGCTTGATTGGCATCCACTAACCAAACCCTTAACTGCTGACATAATCTGAGACCTGATGAGACAGAATGAATAAAAAAAGGAAAGTCCCACTATTATTTGCATCTATCCAACAACATCTAGAACACTGTGTATAATTCTGCATGTCCATTTACAAAAAGGGGCATTTTCCCCCAATTCATGTTATTCAGAGGAATGTAACTGGGTTGCCCTGAATTGCAAACCCAGTTATCCCAGGTGCAGCAGAAGAATGGGCATGCTTATCTAGAAACAGAAAAATGGGTGGGGCAGGGGAGACACAACAACTGTCCTTAGGTATCTCAAGAGCTTGTATGTACAAGGCAGAAGGAAGATACTTTCTTATTCTCAGCAACGGCAGAATGAGGGCCACTGAATTGACACTTCAAGGAGGATTTGAGTTGGGCAGAGGAACCTTCAGTGAGAACATCTGACAAGGCAGTAAGCTGCCCCAAGTGTTGGAGAGTTCTTGTTCACCAAGAAGCTTTTAGCAAGAGGCTGCAGGACCACAGCTGTCAGGGGTATCAAAGAAGGAATTCCTACAAGGTGAGAGGTTAGAGGAGGTTTCCACTTCCCACCTTTCAGATAACCCCCTGACCCTCCAAACAAAGGAGGCCATGGTACATTTTAGTGTTCTGCTCTTTTTGCTCAGGAAGAATCAGTAGTTGTAACATGAGGCTCCGAGGGTAATTTTGTCCCGAACTGGAAACAAATGGTATTTCTAACATCGTCCAAATAGTAACTGGAATTAGAATTCGCTCTTTTCAAGCAAGAAGCATATGTTCAGATAATGTGTTTGGAAATGTGTCTGCAGGATCTAAATATCTGAACCGTACATTTGAGTTTATTTCTACTTCTCAATAGTTCTATTTTACTGGGTGAAGAACCTTGCAACTGATCCACAGTGAAAAATTACAATGGGTAAATATTAGTACTTCCTCTAGAAGACATTCATCTTCCACTAGGGATAAGGAGATAAAATTATTTTCCCAAACATAGTCCCAAAAGGCTGTTATTTTGATCACCTTGTTTTGCCCTTGGCATTTACTATGTATAACTTGTAGCCGTATTAAATTTATTATCAGGTGAACTTCATTATCACTTTCGTGCTTTTTTTCATTTTGAACACTAGGTTAGTTCTCCATCAAACTGATTTATTCATGTCCTCAGAATGTCCTGATCAAAAACATGTGAGTGGGCCAGGGACAGTGGCTCATGCCTGTAATCCTAGCACTTTGGGAGCCTGAGACAGGTGAATCATCTGAGGTCAGGAGTTCGAGACCAGCCTGACCAACATGGTGAAACCCCATCTCACCTGAAAATACAAAATTAGCCAGGCGTAGTGGCACATGACACATCCCTGTAATCCCAGCTACTTGGGAGGCTGAGGCAGAACAATCACTTGAACCCAGGAGGTGGAGGCTGCAGTGAGTTGAGATAGTGCCATTGCACTCCAGTCTGGGCAACAAGAAGGAAACTGTCTCCAAAAATCAAAACAAAACAAAACAAAAAACATGTGAGTGAAGGCCTTATGGCAGGGAAAAATTCTTAATCAACTTCCTCCCTCAGCCCCCAGCACATACTAGGTACTCAATGAATGCTTGCTTGAAATGATGAGACTGTTGATGGGACCATCAATGGGTATGAAAGTCTTAATTAAGGAGAAAGATGACATGATATTTACTGGTTTTTGCCAGACTGAGAAAATGGCAGTCTCATCGCCTGGGCAGAGGAAGATCAGGAGGCAAGCTAAGTAACAGTCTCATGCTTCTGTTGCACACTGAGACACAGTGGTGGGAGGCCAGAGGATCATGGGGAAGAGGAACAATCAAGTGTGGAGTTTAGAGGAGCTAAAAAACTACTGTGAGTCCAAGCCCTAAGCCCTATCATGCAATGACAAAGAAGGATCTGAGCAGGATCAACAAGTATGGCATCTGCAAGCATGAGTATACATGCTAATCTCTGGCCAGGGAACTGGTATGTGCCCCAAATGTACTTAATGTGCTATGTGTGGATAGGCAAGAGCTCAGAGGGGTGGCCTCTGCACACCGCGGAGGACAGATAAGGAGGGCTTATCCTAGGTCAATTCTATTTTTTGTGTGTATTTTGTTTGTTTTATTTTTTGAGACCTGGTCTACCTCTGTTGCCCAGGCTGGAGTGCAGTGGTGTGATCTCGGCTTACTGCAACCTCCACCTCCCAGGCTCAAACCATCCTCTCACCTCAATCTCCCGAGTAGCTGGGACTACAGGCATGTGCTACCATGCCCAGCTAACTTTTTGTGTTTTCTGTAAAGATGAGATTTTGCCATGTTGCCCAGGCTGGTCTCAAACTCCTGAGCTCAAGCGATCCTCCCACTTCAGCCTCCCAGAGTGCTGGGATTACAGGCATGAGCCACTGCACCCAGCATATCCCAGGTCAATTCCATACATCAAACAACCCTGAGAAACAGAGGACACTTTCCAAAATATCGAGAGCTATACAATCTACTAGACAATCAAATTCCACATTAACGGAAGCAAAACAAACTGAATTTCTGGCTAAAATGTGGTAAGTAGCAGAGATTCATTCAGAGGAGGAATACGTTTTGGAAAACTTTGATCTCACTGGGCTTTGATGAGCAAAGTTTTCATTGAGAGAATGAGTATGTGATAAGCCAACAAAAGGTAAGGGTAAGAGGAATATCAGCAATCATTATTTATAAATATTGTTTTCTTCCCCTCTGCTTCTTTTTTCTTTTTTTCCCCCTATGCTTCTGAAGACCAACGTTTCTCATTAACTCTGCTGATGGAAGTAAGCAATATTATAATTAGATAGCCAAAACATAACATAAACAAAAACAGTAAAATAACAACACTCCTCTGGAAGTGATATAAAGTTTGCACATACAGTGACAAATTAAATTTCACACAATTTCATCCAGTATAATTATTTCCAATTTGTAGACAAGGAAAATGAAGATACATTCCAAATTTAGCAGTAGTCCTTTAATATTAAGTGGCAGAGCTGTAATCCAAGTTACTTTGGTTAATTCCAAAATTAGAGTTCTTTCCCTGACAGCCAAGCGTGGTGGCTCACACCTATAATCCCAGCACTTTGGGAGGCAGAGGCGGGTGGATCACCAGAGGTTAGGAGTTCAAGACCAGCCTGACCAACATGGTGAAGCCCCGTCTCTACTAAAAATACAAAAAAAAATTAGCTGGGCATGGTTGCATGGGCACCTGTAATCCCAGCTATTCGGGAGGCTGAGGCTGGAGAACTGCTTGTACCTGGGAGGCGGAGGTTGCAGTGAGCCAAGGTTGTGCCACTGCACTCCATCCTAGGTCCCAGAGCAAGCCTCCACCTCAAATAAAACAAAAACAAAATTAGAGTTCTTTCCCTGAGAAAAAGACGCCACCTAAATGCAACTGTGTCCCTAACAGAGAGGGAAAGATATCACAGATCACCCCATCCTGTCACATCATCAACTGAACAAGTCAGCGTGGTACTTTGGTACTGAAAGTGAGTACGCAGATGTGGGAAATCAGAATGCTATATAACCTCTACATATTTCTTTAACTGAAAGCACTACATGGCGCCACAGATTAATATTCGTCTCAGACTTAGGCAACTGAGAAGCAAATAACCACAAACTACATTTGCAAAAACCACATTATTATTGGGTTAAAATACATTGCAGCACTGGCCATATACTAGATTGTGTCTGTGAGGAGGGGAATGAGGCCATCTTAATGTGGCACCTCCACAGGACACACACATGGGACACACACACACACACACACGCTAACCAAGCTGACCCTTTTTTCACATGGCCAAATACCTCATCTTCTCTTAGATGTGTACAAAGCACACACGGCTGTTTCCACAACCTGCTTTTGCCATAAATGACTGCCCAATAAAATAAAAACTAATGATTAACTTTTGCTCCCTGGAAATCACTGAATAAGAAAAATATATTTCCTGAATAGCCTTTGCATACAGGGCACTGATATTCCCAAGCTCTCCAAAGAAGCTTTAAAATGACTTGCCGTTGTGAGTTAGTCACAGAACTAACATAAATACATGACATAGAAGAGGTCAGTTCCTGAATTGAAATATTTACTAACCACATGGATATTTTGGTTCTAAACTTTCCCTGAAAATGTCTCTTCTAACCAGCCTCTGCTTATGAAACACCTGGAGTCTGGACAGTCACCAAACTCCCCCAATTCCGTATATCTGGAATTGGTATTATTGTAGGGTCAATAATTATATACAGGTTATTTGCTAAGCACTAGAGATACATAGTCCATTAGGGAAGAAAAGCAAATAAATTAAGATCTCAAAGAGAAATAGGACTTAACCAGACCCGATGAGAACTACCACAGCTGTGAAGAATTGCAGGGCTCAAATACTAGAGAGGTGAAACTGTTGTCCTTAGAGATCTATTGCCTCAAATGGCAGATGTAAGGCTGAGAAGCTGAGCAGAACTTTCAATAGACTCAAGGCCTGAGGAAATAAAAAATTGGAGTTCAAGGCCCTCCAAGGTGGAGGATCTATGGTAAAACCCCTAGACTTTTGGTCAGCACCAAGGGGAACTAGAAATAGTCTGGCCATTACAGAGTCTGAAGCTCTGCTTCAAATCATCTCAATTCCTGACTAGATTAAAGCTAATCTGAAATAGAAGTTTCTAGAAGCAAAGGTAAATCCTCTCCAGAGACACATGACACTATCTAGATCTCAAATAACCTCCACAATTTTTCACATAAAATGTCTGACACTCAGTCAAAACTAACCAGGCATGTGAGAGAAAAAGATGTGACTGAAAGCCAAGAACAACAGAAACAGATCAACCTGATGGCCAGATATCAGAGTTATCAGACAAACTTTTAAAAATGATGACTGAAAAACACAGTGAAACAGCCCTGCACGCTGACCAGAGCAGCTTAAATAAAACATACTGATGATATCAAGCACTGATGAGAAGAACAGCTTTTGTTCTTTTTCTTTGGCTAAAAGAGACAGAAAGTAATCACAGTAAACTGTTAACATTATGTAGTAGGTACACAGTTATCTATTATACTATTTTCTGTACTGTTTTGAATTTTTGTAACATTTCATAATTAACTGTTTAAAAAAGAAAAAAAAGATGTGGCTAGAGAGATCTGCAAGGGTTAAATTATGTTAGCCTTCAGAAGTCATGTGCAAGAATTTATACTTAATCAGCCAGGAGCAGTGTCCCACGCCTGTACTCCCAGCACTTTAGGAGGCCAAGGCGGGAGGATTGCTTGAGGCCAGGAGTTCGAGACCAGCCTGTGTAACAGAGCAAGACCCCATCTCCACAAAAATTAAAAATAAAAGTAATAAGACCTGGCATGGTAGTTCACACACCTGTAGTCCCAGAACTTTGGGGGGCCAAGGAGGGCAGATCACCTGAGGTCAGGAGTTCAAGACCGGTCTGGCCAACATGGCAAAACCCCATTTCTACTAAAAATACAAAAATTAGCTGGGTGTGGTGGCGGGCACCTATAATCCCAGCTACTTGAGAGGCTGAGTCATGAGAATCACTTGAACGCGGGAGGCAGAGGCTGCAGTGAGCTGAGATCACACCACTGCACTCCAGCCTGAGGGATGCAGTGAGACTCTCTTTCTCAAAAAAGAATAATAATAATAATAATAAGATAAAAGTAGTAAGTTTTTAAAAAATATTTTACACTTTATTCTTCAGGTAGTAAGAAGGCATTAAAGGATTTTCAACAGGGGAGTGACCGCATGTGACTTGCTATCTATATAGATCAGTCTAGTCTCAATATGACAAAGAGAGGGAAGGCAGGGAGCCCTCTGGGAGGCTGCTGCAGTAACCCAGATGAGGGATGATCATGGCTTTTCTGCTGGCAATGAAGAATAGCTATAAAGACCTGAATTATAGAGTATGAATTGTCTAAGGATTTGGGGTTTAGTTTTCAAAACTGCTAAATTATATCCCAGTCAAATGAGGAAGCAAAGGAGGCCACTGGGACAAAGAGAAACCTAAAATGAGAACAATTTCATTAGAGCAAGGGCAACATCCAGGATAAAGCCTGGGATTGGTAAAAAGAAAAATGTGAATTTTTCTGTAAATCCTTAGAAGAAACACAAGTAGTTCTAAAACTGAAAGCTAACAAGCACTCAGCTCCACACCAGATGGTCAGATAGATACATTCAGAACTTGCCAGCATTCTAAGGCCTTGTGCACTCCCTTCCAAGCATGCAGATGCTTTTATCTGAGAGGAAAAAAATTCTACTTCTGATTCTGACAGCAAATGCCAAGCCACATCTTGCCAGTAGAGAAGGACATCTCCCAACCACAAACCCACCTAAAATTTTACAACCTTATTTTCATTTTGACCACTACTTCCACCAGCCCCGCTGCAAATTAAAACAAACTGAGGAGGGATGACAGTTTCTGAAGAACTCAGCATTTTTATCTGCATCCCCCAAAAAGTAGATCTGTTTCTCTAGATTATTCATGAGCAGCCCATGTGTTATTCTGTGAAGAAAAATTAAGCATATCAAACAACTTTATTCCTGTATTCTGAAAAATGAACCTCAGGCAGAGTCTGACTATTTCTTCAATTGCTCTATAATCCTATATTGAGAAAATATTTAAGAATTAATTTTCTTTATCATTACCCTTTGAGGCTTTTCAAAAGGTTCAGGTTTAAAATTAAGCACATCAAGTACCCAGTCTAGCTAGTTTGGTTATAAATATACATTCCTGGAACTGACTTATGAATGGCTACTTTGCTAGAGATGGGATTTTGCATGATATTTTCCCCCCAATCTGTTCACACCATAAAAAATATTCAGAGATGTTCTTTTTAAAGGAAGCACTTTCCACACACATGCCCATGTAGTGTCTCAATGTGTATACATTCTGCTGGGATAGTTTGGTTTTAGAGGCAGGGTAGTATACTATTTGCATTCAACATTTTTCACATGCCAGAATAAGTAAAACTTAGACAAACATGGTTGTCTTCTGTTCCCAAGGTATAAGGTGCATTGGCCTGACATACTAAGAGGTTCAGGAATTAATCACTAAATGACACAACTTCCTGCTTCAACGTTTAACCAGAAAACACCCCTTCTCATTCTCTCCAAACAATGCTGCTGAATCAAAATTTCAACCCATCAGAACTCAGGCAACTAGAGGCATGATAAATACCATCTAACAGATCTTAATAGTTAATAATAAAACAGTAATAAACTTTATAATTATTTATATATCACGCTTTGATCAAATTTATGAGACTGAATACAGTTTCTAAAGTTATAGGCAGATTTCCTCAAATAGTTATCACCATCACAATCCAGGAAAAGAGAAGATGCTCACAGACATTTTTACAAAATGCTCTAAGGTTGAAATAAGAAACATGTGCTTAACATCCCTTTAGGGAAATCCCAAGATTAATTTCCAGAGTACGTAAATATCCTTTGGAAATACATGAAAGTCTGGCTGCAGACTGCCCAGAGGACGGATGCTACCATTCCAAGATACATGCTCTGCGAATAATACTCACCGGGTTAAGCGTTTCTTCAACAGAATGATGAACGGTCCACCAGTCTGAAGTCCATTCCCACGCATTCCCCACTATGTTGTATAAGCCATAACCATTGGGAGGGAAGGCATCAACCTAAAAATAAAGAAAAGAAAAATGCTGTCAAACTATTCACCTGGTTTAGAAAAAGTCTTCAGTGCAGAAATGCAACAAGAGCTTTAATTTCAGAGTATGAATACTGATTTTTATTCCGATAGTCAAAGTACAATTCAGCCAACATAAAGACAAAGAAAGGGGCATTTTTTTTTTTTTTTTTTTTTTTTTGGCTTTGAGCTCTAAGAGAATTCAGAAACCTAAAGAGAATTCATATTAAATGGCATGAAAGTCAGACAAATTATTCCTAATAGAGTTACTAATATTATCGTAAGTTAAAAATTTGTATCAAACATTGGGTGAGTAGTGGGAGGATAGAAGATACTTAGACTTTCAAAATCATTCACAGGAAAATCCCATTGGACCCAATACGAGTCCTGCCATCAGAGCTCAACTTTCCTGGCCACAAAATGTCTTTCAGCACTGAGAGACCCCAAGTCAGTCAGCTCTGTCCTCTCCACAAGTTTCTGCCAACTCATCATCCTATCTTAAGCCTCATAACTTAAGGGGATTTGTTTTTATAAAGAAAATGTGAATTCATTATCAAGTATATTGGTAACAGAGGGGTTTCAGCCTCTGAAACCTGAGTCTGAGGCAAAGTATATGCGTTCTTCGGCAGAAAATTATACATTTCAAAGGCAGGTCAGACAGTCTGCCACACAATACTGTCACAAACACGGGACCAAAGTGTAGAGTTTTTATAAAAGCAGGGAGAGCAAGAGAAAAAAAAAAAAATCTAACTGAACAATAGTAAATACAGAATAGTTTTGCTGGCTTAATGGCTTAGCATTTTTCCCAATATTTTAAAATAGAAATTCTCAAACATAAAGGAAAATTTCATTTTTAAAATGAAAAATATATATACATATATCAAGTAATCCTTGGGGGTTTAACAATCTTTTTGTAAATCCATGCTTTTTCCATACTAAATGAAGTAGAATGGAAGGAATGAATAAACTAAAATTCATTCCATGTGGCTTCAGATGGTTTCACATCTACACATGAATATGGAAGCATCTGATGCTTGGGCAATTCAGAGCACTCCAATCAAAGTCACGAAGCTAGTGTGAAAAGAACTTAATCTGGATGAGTTGGAAAGCTGAAAATTCTCACCACACTGCTTCCAAAATCAGCAATCATTATGGAAACAGCAGTACTTATTCATTGGTTCATTCAGCAATTCCATGCACAGTGACTAAAGACAGGGAAGGCTTCAATGACAAATAATGAATGACCTCAACTAGTTTAATGAGGGAGAAAAAAAGAATATGCCCAAAACTCAAAATCTAATTCTGAAAGGCAGAATGGGATGAGTAGGGTAAGAGAGGGAAATAAAATGTCAGAGAAATTCACAAGAGGGAGAAATTTCTGGCTGAAGGCATTCTCCTTTACAAAAGTAGAGTTGTCTGGGCAGATTTCGAATAGGGCTCAGAGTTCAAAAGAGAAAGAAGAGGCCACAGACATAAACAACTTTTTCAACAGTTTGGAGATGATCCAAAAAATGGTAGAGTAATAGCTGGAAGGAGTAAGAAGGAAAAGACGAAATTCAGTTATTTTAGGAAGAAAAGGAAAGAAGCCAGGGGAGCAAGTGCAGTTAAAAGATGAAACATGCCAGGTACAGTGGCTCATGCCTGTAATCCTAGCACTTTGAGAGGTCAAGGTGAGTGGATCACCTGGGGTTAGGAGTTCAAGACTAGCCTGGCCAACATTGTGAAACCCTGTCTCTGTTAAAAATACAAAAAAAAATTACCCAGGCAGGTGCATGGCCCATGCCTGTTATCCCAGCTACTCAGGAGGCTGAGGTAGGAGAATTGCTTGAACCAAGATGGCACCACTGCACTCCAGGCTGGGTGACACAGCGAGATTACGTCTCAAACAAACAAACAAAAACAGATGAAACACACACTGGAGGAAGGAATCATTTTCCAGACTCAAAGAGCACAGGTGGAAGTGCTCTCAAATCAGTCTGCCTGACGTCCTATCTGTGCACCAACACTATTTTTTTTTTTTTTTTTTTTTTAGACAGGGTCTTGCTCTGTCGTCCAGACTGGAGTACAGTGATGCAATCACAGTTCACTGCAGCCTCAACTTCCCAGGCTCAAGCAATCCTCCCAGCTCAGCCTCCTGAGTAGCTGGGACCACAGGTATGCACGACCACAGCCAACTAATTTTTGGAATTTTTTGTAGAGATAGGGTCTGCCCATGTTGCCCAGGCTGGTCTTGAACTCCTAGGCTCAAACAAACCTCTTGTCTCAGCCTCCCGAAGTGCTGGGATTATAAGCATGAGGCATCAGACCCAGTGACACCAACAGTTAACAGCTAACATCAGGCAAGCAACTTAACCTGTATTTCGTCTGTAAAATGGGAAAAATAATAGTACCTACTCAAGGGTTTGGGTATTTTTTTCTTTACCCACCTTAAATAATTTGATGTTTAAGTGAGGTGGAGTATGGAGGTCACCACCCCTAAAATTACCATACGTGAGTATGCCACTAAGGAAAATAAAAATTTTAACTGCCTGCTGTTAAACCAATCCACTAACTAAAGCTTCCTCTCAGGAGCCTCAAAAGCAAACAAATGTATATGAGAATACTCCTGGCACATTTTCAGATGAATGAGTTGATATGCATTAAAGCCAAAACTAATCATTGTGTAACAAGCAGCATAGCAAAATGTAAATTCTTTAGGTTCACTGGGGTCAAAATAGTTTGCTCAGTATAAAATCAGATCTAGCTGGGTCTGGTGGCTCACGCCAGTAATCCCAGCACTTTGGGAGGTTGAGGAAGAAGGATAGCTTGAGGCCAGGAGTTCAAGACCAACCAAGGAAACACAATGAGACCCCATCTCCATTAAAAAAAATTTTTTTTTTTGGAGATGGAGTCTCTGTCACCCAGGCTGGAGTACAGTGGCCTGATCTCAGTTCACTGCAATCTCTGCCTCCTGGGTTCAAGTGATTCTCCTGCCTCAGTCTCCTGAGTAGCTGGGATTACAGGTGCACACTGCCACGCCCGGCTAATTTTTTTGTATTTTAGTAGAGATGGGGTTTCACTGCGTTTCCCAGTCTGGTCTCTAAATCCTGAGTTCAGGCAATCTACCCGCCTCGACCTCCCAAAGTGCTGGGATTACAGGCATGAGCCACCGTGCCTGGCCCCACCAAAATTTTTAAATTAACTGGGCATGGTGGTGTGCACCTGTAGTCCCAGCTACTTGGGAGGCTGGGGTAGAAGAATCACTTGAGCCCAGGAGGCTAAGGTTGCAGCAAGCTGTGATCATGCCACTGCACTCCAGCCTGGGCAACAGAGCAGGACCCTGTTTCAAATAAATAAAATCAGACCTGAAATAATAAATACATGAAATATCAGGTCAGGGAGCTATTTCCCTGTAGTCCATTTCATCATCAAAGTTAAATTCCTGCTCCAATTGACCAGAGCATGTGGACACAAAAGAGCAGCTTAGATGGACTTGAGATACTATGCGTAAATGATTTCCATAAGATAGAGATCTCATTAAGTCTCATTCTAAACACAGATGGCAGCTGTCTCTCTCTGGCTGGCTTGCTTGCTTTCTCCTCTAGTCCTGTTTGTCAAATTGGTTCCTTTAGGACTCCCAGTAAATGTTCTAATTTGTTTTAGTAACTTTCATGGCAACTTCTTCAGGTTAATTTCCTACACATATGCTGAACTTCCAGTTAAATATTCCAATTCTAAACATCTGTAGAGTGTCCTTATTTCATACTGAACAATGTGTTTTTTGAAAAGGTACACTGATTTTAAAAGAGTAAATGGCTCTATATTCCTTGGTAGCTCATGTAATTAAATAGAAAAGAAAGTCTGTAGCTGCAAGTGCTGTCAAATATGCATAACTGTCCAAGAAAACCTTGTCATGGCCTTTTGCTAAAATGAACAGGCACTTATATCATTTGTTTGGTTCATCAAAAATGCTTATCACAGGCCAGGCGCAGTGGCTCACGCCTGTAATCCCAGCACTTTGGGAGGCCGAGGCAGATGGATTGCCTGAGCTCAGGATTCGGAGACCAGACTGGGAAACACGGTGAAACCCCGTCTCTACTAAAACACAAAAAAATTAGCCAGGCATGGCAGCGTGCACCTGTAATCCCAGCTATTCAGGAGGCTGAGACAGGAGAATCGCTTGAACCCAGAAGGTGGAGATTGGAGTGAGCCAAGATCACGCCACTACACTCCAGCCTCGGCAAGAGTAACACTCCATCTCAAAAAAAAGAAAAAGAAAAAGAAAAGAAATGATTATCACGGTCTTGTCCAAATGAGGGCCATGAAGGCCATCGCCTGTGTCTTTGGAATGGAGCTCACCCATCTTTCAGGACCAACTGATCCTGTTCAACTGCTGATCACACGGACCCTCCTGCACTTTGGCTCTCAAAGCGCTTATTTGAATATTTGCTACTAGGACAACTAACAATTGCATCTACAGCTCCACCCAGGCCCATACCTAGGCTTCAAGCTATACTGCAGCTGCCTTGCTTGTCACACCCCAGCATGCATGAGGGGGATCCAGCCTGCTAAGGCCCTTTTCCTGCCAGCATCTCTAGTGTGTCCACTGCCTAAGAAAGTCGAATATGGGCCTGGTGGCCCAGTGCCATCCATTTTCAGGGTCAGATGCATCCACAGGTCAGTTGTTATATACTCCTTAGCAGATTCTGACTTTAATGGCTACTGTCCTGCTGTCTGTAACAACCAATACCTTTCCTGGGGTCTAATGAGCATCCACAGCAGGCACCTTCACTGACATTCTGTGCATCCTGCAGTACCACTTCTGCTGAACCAAAAGTAGCTCACTGGGCACCTTCATTCCACACCCAGCTCCATACCAGCAAGCCAGGCTTCCTACCCATTTAAAGTTTGAGAAAAGGTTGAGATCATTTTTTTCCCAAGACCTCTAAACAGTCACTTTTTCTAATAAAACGATTCGCCTGCAATAGTAGCTCATTCTAAGGGAAACGTCAGAGGAAACAGCTACTAGGTTTGATAAGTCATTTGCCGCTACCAAATAATGCATCCATTTCCCATGAGTTTGTGTTGGTTTATTACATATGCAACTCACATATATGGAATTTTATACACATATGCACTCATATACTTATTTAAGGGACAAATACTCTCATGCAGTATTTTGTTTCTTATATTAATTCCACCCTTAGAAGTATAATGCTTTATTTATTTATTCATTCATTCATTCATTCATTCATTCGATACAGAATCTCACTCGATCGCCCAAGTTAGAGTGCAGTTGCGCGATCTCGGCTCACTGCAACCTCCACCTCCAGGGTTCAGACAATTCTCCTACCTCAGTCTCCACATAGCTGGGATTACAGGTGCCCGCCACCATGCCTGGTTAATTTTTACATTATTACTAGAGGCAGGATTTCATCATGTTGGCCAGGCTGGTCTTGAACTCCTGACCTCAGGTGATCAACCAGCCTCAGCCTTCCAAAGTGCTGGGATTACAGGTATGAGCCATCGTGCCTGGGCCAGAACTATAATGTTTTAACTACTATAGCTCAAAATAATCTTTCATTTCTGTTAGGTCAAGTGTCTCTTTGTTCTTCATCTTTTCTAAAAATCTCTTGTTCTTTCTCTACTGCTTGTTTAGTTTTTCAGTTTAAATCTTGGACTCACTTGGTGATGTTTCCAATAGCTTGTCTGTGTCACACTTAGAAATAAATTTTTATCCCTGCACTTTGGGAGGTCAAGGCGGGTGGATCACCTGAGGTCAGGAGTTTGAGACCAGCCTGGCCAAGACAATGAAACCCCATCTCTACTAAAAATACAAAAAATTAGCCGGGCTTGGTGGCAGGCGCCTGTAATCCCAGCTACTTGGGAGGCTGAGGTGGAAGAATTGCTTGAACCTGGGAGGTGGAGGTTGCAGTGAGCCGAGATCGTGCCACTGCGCTGCAGCCCGGGCAACAAGAGTGAAACTCCATCTCAAAAAAAGAAAAAGAAAAAGAAAAAAATTTGGAAGAACAATTACTGCATGAAACAAAAAGACAAATTTTTTTTAAATGACTACTGTTAGAAGGGTTGTTGGAAGAAAATTATTCTCTGTAACAACAAATCCAGTAAAGGGCTATTTCTCCACCACAAGATTTCCTTTCTCACAGTGTCAAGAAAAAATAAAAATGTGTTTGCTATGCTGTGAATAATGGTGTCCCCTCGAAAATTCATATTGAGACTTAATCCCCAATGCAACAGAATTAACTCGGTTTTTCTTTTTTTGTTTTTTTGTTTGTTTGTTTGTTTGTTTGTTTTGAGACAGAGTCTTGGTCTGTCACCCAGGCTGGAGTGCAGTGGCACAATCTCGGCTCACTGCAACCTCCGCCTCCTGGGTTCAAGTGATTCTCCTACCTTAGCCTCCTGAGTAGCTGGGATTACAGGTGCCTGCCACCACGCCTGACTAATTTTTGTATTATTACAAAAGACAGGGTTTTGCCGTGTTGGCCAGGCTGGTCTCAAACTCCTGACCTCAAGTAATACACCTGCCTCGGCCTCCCAAAGTGCTGGGATTATACACGTGAACCATTGTGCCCCATTGGGGATTAACTTAATCCTCAATGCAAGTATGGCCTCTGAGGGTGTGACGAAATCATGAGGGCTCCTCCCTCATGAGTGGGAATAGCACCATTATAAAAGAGCTCAAGGTTGAAGGGAGTGCTCTTTTGTCCTTCCTCTGCCTTCTGCCAGGTGAGGACACAGCGTTAGTCCCCTTTGGCAGATACAGTCAACCCAATCATACTGGTGCCTTGGTCTTGGACTTCCCAGCCTCCAGAACTGTAAGAAATACATGTCTGTTGTTTATAAATTATCCAGTCTGTGGTATTTTGTTACAGCAGCACAACAGGACTAAGACACTCTTTAACATGGCTTTATGAGCGTATGATTATGCCAACAAAAGGACGGTGAGAAAGGAACTCTTGTACACCCATAGAGGAAACCATGCCCCAAGCATTCTGCAAAATAGTTCTACCATATATCTGAAACTCTTCCCAAGAAAGTTTTCTAACCTTTGACTCAATTATTTTACTGCTGGGAATCTATCTTTACAAAATCATCAAAGGGCCGGGTGCAGTGGCTCATGCCTATAAATCCCAACACTTTGGGCGGCTGAGGCAGGAGGATCACCTGAAGTCAGGAGTTCAAGACCCGCCTGGCCAACATGGTGAAACCCTGTCTCTAATAAAAATACAAAAATTAGCCAGGCGTGGTGGTGTGCACCTGTCATCCCAGCTACTTGGGAGGTTGAAATGGGAGAATTGCTTGTACCCAGGAGACAGAGGTTGCAGTGACCCAAGATTATACCACTGCACTACAGCCGGGGTGACAGAGTGAGACTCTGTTTCAAAAATAAATAAATAAACAGATAGATAATTAAGCAAATAAAATAGCTCAAGGTTGAAGTGAGTGCTCTTTTGCCCTTCTTCTGCCTTCTGCCAGGAGAGTTCCTTCTGGTGGATGCAGCCAACATCAATCATGCTGGTGCCTTGGTCTTGGACTTCCGAGCCTCCAGAATTGTGAGAAATAAATTTCTGTTGTTTACAAATTATCCAGTCTGTGGTATTTTCTTACAGCAGCACAAAAGGACTAAGACTAAGTCATGGCTTTATGAGTATATGATTATGCCAACAAAAGAACGGTGAGAAAAGAACTCTTATACACCCACAGAGGAAAACATGCCCCAAGCGTTCTGGAAAACAATTTGGCCATGTATCTGAAACTCTTACCAAGAAAGTTTTCTAGCCTTTGACTGAATTATTTCACTGCTGGGAATCTATCTTTCAAAAATCATCAAAGATGTAGGTTAATATTTATGTACAAGATGTTCACCGTAGAAAAAAAAAACAGAAATAACCTGTTTCTGATAAATACATTGGGGTTTATTTATATGATAGGTTACCCAGCTGCTGAAAGACAATGTATTTGTGGCATACTGCTAATGACAGATGAAACGTTTCTGATATAGTCCCTGCCTATAATTTAAAACTATTTAAAATAGATACTGTATCCAGTCTGACCTAAATGCAATATGTAAAAAAATATGATACATATACACCAGAAACACATACGCTGGCAAATATGGTAGTTAAGAGCATGGGCTTTGGAAACAAACCGACCTGGTTCAAAATCCAGCTGTGCCGCTTTCCAGCTGTGTAACTTTGAGCAAGTTAGTTAACCTCTCTGTGCCTCAGAATGCTCACCTGGAAAATGGGGATAATAGTACCTACCTTACAGAGTTGAATGGATAGTAAATGAGACAATTCATGCAAATGCCTTAGCACAATGCCCGGCACGTTGCAAGCACTCAACAACTACAAGCCATTATTAGCATCATCAACACAGAGAACAAACGGGGAAGAAATGCACCGATATGCTAACAGGGGTTATTTCTGGGTGGTAGAATTCCAGGTCAGTTTAGCTTTCTCCTTTATAGTCTTCTTGTTTTTCCAAATATTCTACAATAAGTATTATGGAATTAGAAAAGAAAATCCATTATACAAAAAGAGCATCTGATTAATTATTAGTATTTACTACGTGCAACAGTGAATGCATACATGAAGGGAACACCATGTGAGTCAGAAAATGAGCAATGCCTTTCACCCATGTCTACTGGGAGCCGCAGTTCTCAGCAGCTGCCACCCTCCTGCAGAGGTCTCATTACTCACGGGCGCAGTTCCCTGGAAGCCGTCCTCGCCAGTGTTGGTCACCGGAAACTCGCCCTGCCAAATGTTGGCATAATGCTGGCCTTTGGGCTGCAGTTTGTTGCCCCAGGGGAAAAGTCTGTCAGAAGAGAAACAGGCATCAGCCTGTCAAACAGGCACAGGTTTTGGATTAAAGTCAAGAGAAGGGATGCAATGAAAAAGAGAACATTGCTCACTTGTTCTGAGTGAGCCTTTTAAAATATATATATAAATAAATACAGTTTTTAATCAGGATTTATTTTCAATTTCCTTATAACTTCTCATGTCACATCCACAACAGCCTCAGTCTTGCCCAGGTACTCAGGAGGCCTGAAATAAATCACAAAACTAAAAGAAGGACTTATAGAAAGCGGGAGAGTAGACCTCACTTTGGACTTATATGGTAGCATGATCGGGCACCACCACACCACACTTTTTTATAAAGCCTGGGCTATTTTAAGGAGCCTTTCCTAGAAGATGTGAACCCAATATGAGTTTTCTGTCTCATGGCTCTAGAAGCAGAGAAATACCGCTGCTTCAGGAGATGCCCAAAATAAGAAAATGCTAAAAGCAAGGCAGTCTGCCAAGAAGCTCTAAGCAGTGATATGTAACTCAAGGGGGTTGAATTGCTAGGACTTGCTTTGGGGCTGCAGGGAGCCCACTTGGCCAGACACTTGGTTTAGGGGTGATAAAAGATTTGTGAACCATTCTCCAGTGTCTTCTAAGTAATTTTGTGGAAAAATAAGAAAAAGAATTATTGTCATTGCTAACTTTCTAACCAAAGTAAGTTCCATGGAGTTTTTTGTTGTTGTTTGTTTGTTCAAATGATCAACATATTGTCAGGCAAGATGAGACCCTCTAAGTACCTATTGTGCAGGCCTCCCCGACAGCTGTATTCCCACTCGGCTTCCGTAGGCAGCCGCTTCCCTGCCCACGTGCAGTAGGCAACCGCATCATTCCAGGAGACATGGAGAACTGGATGATCCGGCCTGGTGAACAGCAAAAGTAGAATGAAAAGCAGCACCAACCACAACAGGAAGCAGGAACTGGCTTCAGCAAAGCGCCCATAATCCCCCTCATTTCAATCTGTGACACTGAGGTCATCCTGGTCCTGAAGTCAAACCCCAGCCATGCTACATCTGTCACACTCCACCAAGGGTTTCTGACAACCCAGGCTCCAAAATGGGTTACAGTTCCACTGGGAGCTAGACTGAAAACATTTTTTCACTTTGTAGGCTTGGACTCCCACAGAATTGCATTGCTATGGCAGACGCAGAGATACTCCAGCTGCTAGGAGGGCCATCAGCAGAAGCTTCTAGCTCCTTTGGGGTTTAGCAGAGCTGAGAGCCATCTCAGAGCCACCAGCGACTAACCAACCACAGCAGGGGCATACACACCCAGCCATTTCAGCCTACAGTGGCTCAACCTAAGGGCCACATACACCCTAGAGGCCCCTGCATTGGCTGGAGCTTGGTTGGACCTGCATTGTGGCTTTGATTTTTCCCTCTGCCTGGTCCTGCTCTGGCCCCCTCCTTTCCACAGGTGTGGAGCCCTAACATTCTGCATCCTAAACTCTATCTCAGCCTCTGTTTCCACAGAACCCAACCCGTGACCCTTGGCTTTCAATTCTGTGTCTTTCTACTTTTCCTCTACAGGTGGCCAGTCTTTTTTTCCTGAGGGTATAAAGGGTGTGGAAGCTTGGTTAAAAAAAAAAACAGAGAAAAAGGGGATAGACTCATTCACCCAGCACTAGATGGCTTTGGATGAATTCCCTGCTCACTTTTTTTCAAGTGGGCTACACATTCCTAGTCCGTTCCTTATACACCTTTCAATTCCCCACAGTAATTACACCAGGCCTTTCATTTATTCTTTCAACAAACATCTACTGAGTACCTATCACGTGCCAGTCACTGTTTCCCAGCACAGCCAAGAGATGTACTCCTCTCAGAAGACCCAGTGGTGTTGACTGCATGAATAACATACATTTCCCTTTGGGTTTTCCTTCCTCCCTTAGCTTTTTTCTCTGTTACTAAATTCAGGAAAGCAGATATTAACTGGGAGCTAAGAAGCCAAGTCTACCTGAGAAGCCCAGGAATCCTATAACTTCCACCTTGAAGCCTAATTTCAGCACAGAGGTTTCCAATTCAGGCTTTGAAAGACATCTGACTTTTGTCAAGGGGCCATATCCCTAAAGCTGAACTTCCTATACTCCCAGCTCCCTGACAATGTGGGCAATAACCAGGAATGTTGTTAAAAATAGTGACTTAAAAATTGCATCTGAAAAATTAGGTTAGAAGAGTAGGTTTCTTGGGCTGCTGAGATGCTGAGTCCTAACCCAAACCTTGCTCCAACTCCAGGGTTTAAAGTGTTACTCTATTTTTGCTTGAGATAATTATTTCCTTGCCACCCTGGAGACTTGCTGACCGACTTGGCTCTCTGTGGTTTTTCAGTTAGATGGTGGCTTCAAAGAATTCCAATCCGGGACTAAAGATCATGTGAATCCTATACCCAAGGCCTGGGTTTCTACAGTGGCAACTGGGCAGGACACAATTACTTATCCTTAAGACAGATATCTCCTTCCTCATAATGACCCACTAATAAGAGAGAATAGAAACAGAATGTAAAGATTAAATAGGTCATGAGGTTTGGAATAGGCCTCTCAAAAGGAGCAGGGAAAATGGGAAGAGGCAACTCTTTGACAGGCCAAATGAGGAAGGAAAGAGGCCACTAATTAAGAGCCTTCTTATGAGCAAGGTGCAATGTTTGGGTCTTTACATACATTATTTCCCACCATCTTATTTTCCTACCAATCAATTACAGTTTGTCATTCTCACCATTTTACAGATGAAGACGCCCACTGAGTTCTTTTGCCAGAGCAAAGGGTATCTATTTTGCAATGGAACTTGTCAACTGGGGAAGGAGGGACCAGCCTCACCTGTGCCGAATAGTAGAGTCGGGCCCTTCTGGGTGTCTCCAGTTAGCGCCTTTCACAGGTAACCACCAGGGAGCAGCTGCAACCTCAAAGCAACCCAGAACAGGCTGATGTTAGCTACTAACATCAACTCTAGAAAAACATCAACTTAGTGCATGCAGCAAAAATCTCAGTGTCTTCAACTTCCATTTGGGTTACCAAACAAATACATTTGCCAGAATACCAAAAAAAAAAAAAAAAGACTTATATGTAAATAAATCTTTAACAAAAGAGTATTACGTAATATCATAAAGCAACACAGTGAACAAATAAATATATATTTAAATGGTGTTTATCTGTAAGAATTTTTTTTTGAGACGGCGTCTTGCTCTGTCACCCAGGCTGGAGTGCAGGGGGTACAATCTTGGCTCACTGCAACCTCTGCCTCCCAGGTTCAACTGATTCTCCTGCCTCAGCCTCCCAAGCAGCTGGGACTACAGGCACGTGCCACTACGCCCAGCTAATTTTTTGTATTTTTAGTAGAGACAGGGTTTCACCGTGTTAGCCAGGATGGTCTCAATCTCCTGACCTCGTGATCCGCCTGCCTCGGCCTCCCAAAGTGCTGGGATCATAGGAGTGAGCCACTGCGCCCGGCCTTTGTAAGAATTTTTTAAAAGTGCATGGCTAGTCAATCCTCTATAATCTCTAACAAGTGAGACAGGCAGTGCTGCTCCTATTTAAAAGATGGGGAAACAGAGTTAACCTTACAATTAAATGTGAGGCTGAAGGTCAACCATGGTGGTCAGAGATCAAGCTGAAGCACAGAGAAAAAAATTGGGTGTGTTTTCAAAAGACCCTGATTAAACTTCCAACCCAACATTGGCTGGGTGACCCTGGGCAAGTTCACTACTTGTCTGGACCCTCCTAGTCCTTGTCTGTAAAATGGGAGCACACCCACCTGCCTCACCTAACTCAGAATACAGAGGTCAAATGAGGTAAGATTGGAAAATGCTCAGCAAACTGCAACTAGAACCTTAACTCCTACTTTATTGTTCTGTTAACCAAAATAACAACAGTCAGTGGTCCTCATTTAGTGAATGGTTTAGTTAGGAACACAGGCTTTGGAGCCAGTCAAAATGAGATTTGAATCATGGCTCTGCTGTTCACAGTGTGACCCAAGGCAACTTATTTAAACTCTTTCCCCAAGCCTGTTTTCTCACGTGGAGATAGAGATAGTAACAGCACCTGTATCTTGGGTTATTACAAGGAGGAAATATAATACGCATACAGGACTTATGACTATGCCCTTAGCAACTGAGATTAATATGACTTAGCAAGCACTCAGTAAAGGGAACCAGTCTCACTATGGCCCCATGACACTCAGTCACAAGGAGAGCCACAAAACTAATCATTGCTGCTAATCCTAGCTAAAGAACAGATGTTGCAAATGATTCTTTTTTTTTTTTTTTTTTTTTTTGAGACAGGGTCTCACCCTGTGGCCTAGGTTGGAGAACACTGGCACGGTCATGGCTCACTGTAGCCTTGACCTCCCCAGCTCAGGTGATCCTCCCACCTCAGCATCCCAAGTACCTGGGACTACAGGTGTGCGCCACAATGCCCAGCTAAATTTTTTGTATTTTCTGTAGAGACGGGGTTTTGCCGTGTTGCCCAGGCTGGTCTTGAACTACTGGGCTCAAGTGATCCTGCCCAACTTGGCCTCTGAAAGTGCCGGGATTACAGGTGTGAGCCCCTGCACCTGGCCTGCAAATGATTCTTCCAATACAAATACAAATACAAAAGAAAGTGACTCACGGTTATCCCCACAACAATGTTACTCTTTGATTGTTTTCATCCTTTTGAGCTTGTCTGAGTAGAAGTTAAGGGAGAACATGTTCCTGCCAACCCTTACAGCAATCACTGAAAACACCAAGCCCCATTCTTGTTCATTCTCTTTTCACACCAACACAATCAGAACATTCATGATATCTCAACCACAATTTGGTGGGAAAAAACAATTTTTGAAATATTTCAACAAAAGAAGGCATTAGCTCCTTAGATGACACTACAGCAAGGTGTTTTATTTTACAGAGAACAGGAGAGTGAAAAGGCATGGCTTCTTTCTATTTCATTTGTGGTGCTGTAGAAGCTCATCTGGGGCTGTTCTCACTGACTGGGCTGTGCAGATTTAGGTGCCCATGACAGGTAACTCATTCAGTGTCAAGGGAGGAGCTGCAGTGAAAGCTCAGGTCAGCCCACACTTGTGTTTCAGGAGGATCCTCAGATCATTCTCCCAACTCTACCCTGTCCCCAACACTAACGCCACCACCAGAAGGTTCTAGTTCTTAAATTAAAAAATAAAAATAAAAAAAGCTTAAAAGAATGATAAAATATAGCAATATGTTAACCTCTGTGAAATCTGAGTGGTAGATACTAGAATGACTTTTCTTCTCATACCCTTTTGTGGGTATGAGAATATTTCATCACTAGTGATTTTTTAAAAAAATTATGATTTGTTTATCCATTCTACTACTAATGGGCATTTGGGTAGTTTCCAGTTTGGGGTTATTATGAATAGTACTGCTTCTATGGATATTCTTAAAAGAGTTTGTGGCTTTTGGCAAATATATGTATGCATTTTTGCCGACAGTACATGGTGGGGTGGAACAGCTGGGTCCTAGAATACACATGTGCACAGCTTTAGCAGAGACAAACAAACACAAGCCTTAAACAGGAGAAGGCCCCTGCCATTTCCTACCCCTTTTTCTTCTTTTTTTTTAAAAAAATATTTATTTATTTATTTTTAAACTTTTTATTTCCATAGGTTTCTGGGAAACAAGTGGTATTTGATTACATGAGTAAGTGCTTTAGTGGTGATCTGTGAGATTCTGGTGCACCTATCTCCTGAGCAGTATACACTGAACCCAATTTGTGATCTTTTATCACTTCCCCTGAGTCCCTAAAGTCCACCGTGTCATTCTTATGCCTTTGTATCCTCACAGCTTAGCTCCCACTTATAAGTGAGAACATATGTTGTTTGGTTTTCCATTCCTGAGTTACTTCACTTAGAATAATGGAAATAGTGTGGAGATTCCCTAAGGAACTAAAAGTAGAGCTACCCCCTTGATACAGCAATCCCACTACTGGGTATCTACCCAGAGGAAGTCATTACATGAAAAAGATACTTGCACACACGTTTCTAGCAGCATAATTCCCAATTGCAAATGCCCACCAATCAACAAGTGAATGAAGAAACTGTGATACACGCACACACACACACAATGGAATACTACTCAGCCATAAAAAGGAATGAATTAATGGCATTCACAGCAACCTGGATGGGATTGGAGCCTACCCCTTTTTCAAAGGGGAGCTTTCCCTCAAGTCAGTTTATGTATAGAAGTCCCCAGGGCTTCTCTCTAGTGGCCTCTCAGCCCATACTCTTCTACTCTCCTTTTCCTCTCTATTCAATCTGGTTACAAATATTTATTGAGCACCTACTATATGGCTAGCACTGAACCTGATTCTTGGAGGGGATCTACAAGTCCCAGGAATCCTCAGAGTATGATTTAAGACAGTTGGTATATTAAATAGTTTTAAAAGTATTTATTTTACATATAATAATTGATACAGTTTATTTATTATCCCCACTTAAATCTCATGTTAAAATATTAATATAATCCCCAATATTGGAGGTAGGGCCTGGTGGGAGGTCTTTGGATCACTGGAGCAGAACCATTATGAATTGCTTGCGCCGTCCCCTTGGTGATGAGTGAGCTCTCACTGTGTTCACAGGAGATCTGGTCAAAAGTGTGTGGCACCTCCCCCCACCTCACTCTCTTGCTCCTGCTTTCACCATGGGAAGTGCCTGCTCCCACTTCGTCTTCTACCATGATCGAAAGTCTCCTGAGGCCTCCCCAAAAGCTGATACCAGAGCTACATTTCCGGTACAGCCTGCAAAACCGTGAGCCAATTAGACCTCTTTCTTTATAAACTACCCAGCCTCAGGTATTTCTTTATAGCAATGCAAGAATGGCTTAATACAACAATTAATTCCTCAGTTGCAATAACTGGGATAGAATGTGTGCAATTAGTCACCTCATTTTCCTTGATAAATGTCTCTAAAATTCAAATTGGTGGGTCCAGATATCACCCTACACGTTAGTACTATAGTTTTTTATCTCCTTCCACCCGCTACCCCACCCTCTGCTATACACACACCTACTCACTCACACTTTCTCTCATTCTAGACACCTGCTTTTCTTTTTTCTCGGCATCTATTCTTTCTGAAATCTTTCATGCTACCCTAGCGACCCACGCAAAACACACTACTAGCTTAACATCATGGAGCTATACGATGATCACCAATCTCAATGAGGTGCACAGTAAGATGGAAAAAACACGTCAACACACTAGCTGGAGGACGGGGAAGAGAACACCACCACGATAACACTATCCTTGACCAAGGGCTGCAACCTAGTTTTTTGGTCCAAAATAGTAAGACCTGAAGCAAGTATGCAAAGATATATGTATAGTAAATCTAGACATAATATTGTTTCTAACTAAGAATTACAAAATGACCCAACTGTCCTTGATGTCCATGAAAAAAGGAATACTATATGGCTAGTTATCAAAATATACTCTAATAAGGAAATATGAAAATAATATACTGTCACAAAGGTAACCTACAGAATACACATCTGATTCCGTTTCTGTAAAATGTATGCATAACAATCTTTGTTGGTATCATCAGGAGAAAAATGTCTGGAAAGACTATACATAAACTTAACATGAGCAAAGGATCAGGAGAGTACTATTAGACATTTTTAGAATGAGTGTGCGTCACTATCACAGGTTTTCTCAACCTCAGTACTGCTGATATTTTAAGGCCAATACCTTGTTATAGGAGACTGTCTTATGTATTGCAGGATGTTTAGCAGTGTCTCTGACCTCTACCCACTAGATGCCAGTTGCATCCTCCCGCTCCCACGCCAACTGTGGCACACAAAAATGTCTCCAGATATTGCTAAATGTCCTCTGGGGAGAGCAAATTATCTACTGCATTATGATAATTAGGAAAAAAAAGATTACTCTTCTTAAATATTAATATACAGTTCATAGTAGCAGAGTGGTAAGAGTATCTGACCCTGGAGCGAAGCTGCCTAAGCTTGAACAGCAGTACCACTTTTTACAAGCTACAAGATCTCCAGCTGCTTATTTAACCCCTTCAGGCCTCAGTTTACTCATCTACAAAGTGGGGATAAAATACTACTATCTACTTTCTGTGGTTGTTATAAGGATTAAATTTAAAAATACATGTAAAGTGCTTAGAAAAGTACCTGGTACAGAATGTTAGCTGTCATTATTACTACTATTCATTTATGTTATTACAAGTTACAATATTCTCTTAGAGCTTTCAAAGAACATATATGCTAATTAGTGAAAATCTACCCCCATATCTCTTCAGCTTGAGCCCCCTCCAACCACCAGTTCACCCTTTTCAGAGTACTGATCAGCTGAGAAAAGTGACCAAGGGCTAAGAGGTGAAGGAAGTGTTGGAACATGTGTCACTTCCAAAGACTTCTCAAGAAGACGTACCATCTTCCATCACAGTCATGGTGTGAGAACCATCCACACATGAACTAACCCACTCTCTAAAGCAAGCAGCACCATAAGGGTAGGGCAAGGGGAGTGTATTAGTCCATTCTCACACTGCTAATAAAGACATATCCGAAACTGGGTAATTTACAAAGGAAAGAGGTTTAATTGTCTCACATTCCACATGGCTGTGGAGGCCTCACAATCATGGCATGGTGGAAGGTGAAGGGGCAGCAAAGGCATGCCTTATATGGCAGCAGGCAAGAGGGCAAGAGAGCATGCGCAGGGGAACCCCCTTTTATAAAACCATCAGCTCTCGTGAGACTTACTCACTCTCACAAGAACAGTGTGGGAAAAACCCAGCCCCATGAGTCAATCACTTCCCACCGGGTTCCTCCCACGACCCGTGAAGATTATGGGAGCTACAACTCATTCAAGATGAGATTTGGTTGGAGACACAGTCAAACCATATCAGGGAGGGTGTGAGGGGTAAACAGAATACAGGAGGGATCCACATTCCTCAACCTCCAAACTCCAGAAAGCTTGGGCCCCTGTAAGGGAACAAAACTACACACTTGTCTGTAAGATAGATCATAAGTCACCATTGTGATGGTCACATGCACAGTCAGAAACCATTTTCCCATTTCACACATGAAGAAGGAAAGACAAGTAATCAAAGTCACCCCACAACTGAGGACTGACAAAATCAGAGGTAGGGCCTTATTCATCCTGCCCAAGTTTCCCTTGGAATGTCAAATATTTTCTGGCCAAATTTAGGGCAAATCCCATCCAAACTCACTAGATGCTTTCCTTTTCCAAGTGTCACTGTTTCTAAACATTTCAAATAACTTGTTCTTGAAATCCTGACTCTGTCTTGAAAATAAGTGCTATTCTACTAGGTTTCGGAACTTAACAAAATAAACAACTTTTAAGAGTCATATATTAGGCATTTTATCAAGGCTATACTGCAGATCGTGACATCTCTAATTCCTTTTAACAAGAATAGTGTTCAGGTGTGTTGTTTACAGAGCAGAAGCAGCAACATGAGTGGACTGGCATCTATGATAAACCTCAACCTAAAATGAGACATTTTTTTGGATGTGGTTTTCCACCTACGCATTCTCTGCTCAACTGAGACAATTTCCAGAGTTACAGCACCCCCTTATATTCAGAGGAAAAAGGACCTTAACATGACCTATTTCTAGTCAACCATCTCCATAGCAACTGTCTAGGGTTTAAGTTGAAACAGCTGTATGAGCCAGCCAGTGACCAATTACAATGTAAATAGGACCCATGTGAGTTTTGAGGTCCCCTTGAGAAATGGGCTTCAGAGAGCAAAGACATGTTTCCCACCTCTCCCTGGGGACGTAACCAGACTTGTAGTAGCAGCTTAAAGAAAAGGAAACAAGACAGCAAAGGTGGCTTTATTCTTGCCAGAGGTGGCAAATTATGCTTCTTATACACACACAGCCCAGAATAAAATCAGCACAGGAAAAAGAAAGCTCTGTATAATTGTGCATACTTAAGTGTAAAGATATCAAGTTCACAACTTTACAACTGCTCTCTTAAAAATTAAATGCATTTAGACAAGCAAATTTAAAAGATGGACGTTTCTTGAAATGTAGTATAAACATGACAGCTACCCCTATAAAAACAACCAGGGAGAATTTTTCAACTGGCATCAGTGAACAATGAGAAATTACAGATCTGCTCAAATTCATGAAGTATAAATAAAACCAGAGGAGAATTTAGCAACTGAAGGAATTAAATGGAGTAAAGAGCACACAGTAAAAATATTTCTTCAGTACCCAATACAAGTGTGGAAAGCTAAGAATGAGGCTTGAATAAAGGCTAAAAACAAATTCATCATGAAAATAGGTAGTCAAGTCTGACAGCTTACTTCAAATTAAATCCTAAATCAGGTACCTTGACGACTTAATAGACTGCATGGGAGAGAAAAATGCCTGCTTTTTCAAATAGGGTAAAAATATTTATGAAACTTCAGGCAGACTTGAACTTTTTCAATACTTTTTGGTTCAGTTCTTAGTGAAATTCCTCATGCTATAATAATACACTGCATTCCCAAGGCACACAATCAGTAATCAGTATACTCAAAACATTTCATGTCCTGAAGAGAGGAGTGGAAATTCTAGGCAGAACTTCTAGATACTATTGAGACTGTGCAAAAAATGGCCCAAGAAATCTATGGACTTAAAGAAGCCTTAAAATTGATTTAGTTTACTCATTTTCAGTTAAGACCTGCATAATTATCAGGGGGCAGGGGGAACTGATTTGGGGCTTGTAAAAAAAATTAACAAAAATAAAAGAAAAACACTTTTCATTATTTAAAAATAAGTTTTACTCATTTTCGTCAAATAAGTAACTGTAAATTGGTATAACCTACCTTGAAAGCAATGTGACAATATTCAGAATCATTTATTTTATACCATTTGAAAGAATACATCGTAGTCATTAAAAATTATACGCCAAAAAACTAAAATTTGAATGTCTGCCCTTTACTGAAAGTGAAAAAAGCCATTTACAAAAATGTTTGTACAAGCTCAATTAAAAATATATCAATATATAGAGACACCCACACACATACCCACACAAATCAAGATAATATTAGCAGAACATATATTTAAATGTTTATAATGATTAATTCTGGGTGGTGAGATTGTGGGTATATCTAATGTTCTTCTTGTGCCTTTTTTTTTTTTCTGGAGAGAGGGTCTTGCTCTGTCACCCAGGTTGGAGTGCAGTGGCACTATCATAGCTCACTGTAACCTCAAACTCCTGAGCTCAAGCAATCCTCCCACCTCAGCCTCACAAGTAACTAAGACTATAGGCAAATGCCACCACACTTGGCTAATTTTTTCATTTTTTGTAGAGATGGAGTCTTGTTTATGTTGCCTAGGCTGGTCTTGAACTCCTGGCCTCAAGCAATCCTCCCAATTCAGCCCCCCAAAGTGCTGGGATTACAGGCATGAGCCACCTCTCTAGGTCCTGTTCCATTTTTAATGTCTGAAACGTCTACAGTGAACATATTTTTTTATTCGTATTTTCATTTTAGTTTCATTTAGTTTCTTCTTTTAATGGAGCTGAGACTTAATTTTACATTGAAAAAACAAAAGTAAGCAATATCAAGTAAGTGTTCATTAAAAATTACTTATATTCATCATTCTATTACAAATTTCATTTTTATATTTACCTTCCAGTTTCATCAGTAAGCATACACATTTTTACAGTTTTTCCAAATTTTATATTGAATGTTTTCACTGATTTTATTGAATATTTTTCTGTGTTTTATCCAAACTTCATAATGTTCACTTTTAGTGGCTGCCAATATTTTTGTCTTGTCACTACACTATAATTTTCGGTCTCCTAACATTGAACCATTCAGGTTATGTTCAAGTTTGTCCGTTCGTGTTTTTTTTTTTTTTTTTGCTGTTATAGATAACACTACAGTGAAGATGTTCAAACACCTTCATGCATATTTTTTGCTTCTGCTAAATTTCCACAAGTAGCATCACTGCAACCTAAGAGCATGTCTTCATAGCCCTTGCTAAAAATCATTTACAAAAATCCTCAATATTATTAGATGGTATGCTTAGTTTCCTTCTGGAAAGACATCTGAGTGTACACCCAAGATGAAGGTATTTATTTCAACTCTACAAGAAGGCTCCACTTAGGTTCCCTACATTGCTAGTAGCTTACTTATAGATCTTTTCCAGTATCTAAAACAGGGAAATTACAGAAAGTTGGAATGCCATCTGATTGCTCCTATGTTATTTTTTCATGCCTTATAAGCTCTCAAGTTTCTGAGAAGAGGGGTCAAAGAGAAGACAGAACATAGAAAAGGCATTCTAAGAACAGGAAATTCTCCCACACACGTTGTCTTGGAGGTAAACAACAATATAAATAATCTCATCGATTAGTTGTAAAACACAGGAAAAAGAGCATCCTCAAGGGACAGGGGCTCTAGTTGCAAAGGCAGCACAGGCTCACAGCCTGAGATGATCTACTTCCTACTTACATTAATAGTAAGAGACTCACACCTGCAGATGACCATATACCATCATGGCTCTGTTGCTGGCCCTTCAAACGAGAGGCTGGTACTATATGAGCCAATCTCAGCCTATGGCCGCAAGAGCACAGAACAAATTCTGAACATTCTGCAGAGCTAATTTCCTCAGGCTGCCAGCCTGGCACATCTCATTTCACCCTGCAGCAGGACACCGCACCAGTGGCAAGATGGTGACTGCTGATTCTCCTCCTGGTGGAGGCAAACTATGCAGGAAACATTTGCATACTTTTAAAGGATTTTAAAAGTGGCAAAGACTTTAAAGTTGGGAAGGATCTGAGAAGATATCTACTGAAATTCCCTCATTTTATAAATGGGAAAATAGGCCCTGAAAAGTGGAAGATAGTGGCAGAGCCAGGAAAGTAACCCACGGCCGCAGGTTTACAATTCAGAAATTTTTCCACTATTCAAGCATTTCCCAACAGCTGTTTCCTGACAGTTTTCCATAAGATGGTAGAAGGTACAGAGAATAAAAGGTTTCCACCATCAAAGGAGTCACACTAGTTAGGAAAGCACTGGGTTACTCAAAGTTAAACTAATTTTTAACTGCAGGACTTCTAAGAATCTTATAAAGTGTATGGTAAGTCTTGAGTAACAGGACAGATAGTAGGCACTTGAGCCAAGTGGCTAATTCTGGGTGCCAATTTTGGCTCTCCTATTACATCACTAGCCATGTAATGTTGGCTGGACAAATTACTTTCCTCTCTGAGCCTCAGTTTCCTCAATCAGTAAAATTAGTACTCTATGAAAATTTATCATACAGGCTTGCTATGAGGATATACCATAAAAAGCACTCAACATGTAGCTAGGTATTATGTAGGTACTGGCACATGACTACAAATCTATAGAATAGGTTCATGATGCTATCTACTCATTCTGCAAATACTTGGTGAGCATCTTCTCTATGCCACTCCTGTGCTAGCCCCCGGGGATACACAACCAAAGTACATAATTGAGAAGGGAAGAGAGACAAACAAGCAGATGATTTCAAGCCTGTTCTAAGTACGGTGGCCAAGAGAAGCTCAATGAGCTATGGTAGCCAAAGGTGGGGCACCCAAAGTCAGGGGGGTGATGCCCTGCAGGTGCTTCCCGCAGGAAGTGAGAAGGAGGAGCAAGTAAGGCAGGGCAGGAGTGGGAAGGGTGTTCCACACAGGAGGCCACCTGTATTACAGGCGGATTTGAACTAATCCAGAAAACTTGGGCATCAATACTTTTTGTTAAATAAAATGTACCAAAGATCTTCAGAACCTTAGATCTGGAAGGATGCCAAAAGGTTACTTGATTTTAACAGGTACCTAAAAGCATTCCCTCTATAGTGTCTCTAGGATGAACAGAAATAAGGTAGGATGAATACTGTTCCCTACTTGACAAGGGCAGTCCAAATTTATACCTGTTGATAGTGGCAGGAAGCAGACAAATGCCTAGGCAGACAGAGGCAGGTCCGAGGTGAAACCCCACCTAAAAGTGGAAGACAGTTTAAAGCCTGAAAGCCAAGCTTTAAGTCAAAGCCACAGACCAGATTGAGAACCTGCCTTCCCATCTGGCACACTTTCCTCTGATTGATCCCTACCCTTCACTAATTTTACATATACCTACCCTTTACTAATAGGTTTTCTACACTGCCATGCCCACCTTTGAGTGGTTTCTTTGCTTTAGCCTTTCTTTGCATACACACAAACCAATCAGCATGCATTCCCCTATTCCGAGCCCATAAAAGCCCTGGACTCAGCCACACTGAGAGAGAAACTACCCAACTGCGAGGGTAGGGACCACCCCCGTGTCCTCTCTCCACTGAGAGTTGTTGCGTCGCTCAATAAAATTTTTCTCCGCCCTCCTCAGTCTTTGATTGTCAGCATATCCTCATTCTTCTTGGATGTAGGACAAGAGCTTGGGACCCCCTGAACATGGGTGCAGAAAAGGCTGTAACACCATGCCCTCTGCCCTTTACCAGCAGAGAGCAGCCACCCCACATGACAAAAATGGTGGTGAGGCCAAGCTAGCCCGGAAGTCACAGACCAAGGTGAGGCAAGGGCATTGCCAGCCAGGTATCTCCAGCTGGCAAAAGTGATTGAGAAAAGTCCTAAGTCACTATTATCCAAGCATAATTAAGAGCATCCCATTTCACTCTCAAAAGTGTCTTGATTTGGACAATAAATTATGAAGTCACTCTGTGAATAGATGGTCCCACAGTCTCAGCTTGAACAATCTGGGTGACAGATATCACTTACTGGTAGGCAGTCCCTGTCATGTTCAGATCATTCTAACAGAGTTCCTAATCTTTAGCTAAACTGAAATCTGTCTCCTGGAGACCTTGCCTCTGCTGTCCCTTTCTAGGTTCCCAGAGATCACATGGAATAGATCAAATTCTTTCTCTATCATCTTTCAGACATTTGTAGAATAATCATAACTCATTTATCTCTTAGTCTTTAGGTTCAGTAATTTATTCAACCTTTCCCAGGCACTCCAATCTCAAATTAAGGGCATCACCATCTCCCCAAAACCCAGGATTTATACTGGATTCCTGTCTTTTCTTTTCTCCCTATGCTTTCAGAGGTACTTCCAAATATCAGATCACTTCTTAGCTTCTCTCCTCCTACCACCTTTTTCCTCAGACCCATCATTTCTCACCTGGACTATCACAAAACCCCAACAAAACCAGAGTGGTCTCGTTAAAATGTTAATTAGATCCAATGGCTTCTAACTGTGTTTAAGATGAAAACCAAGCTTCTTTGAGGCCTACAAAAGTCTGTGTAATCCAACTCTGCCTAATTCTCCAACCTAACCCTGACCCCATATCACAGTCCCCCTTGTTCCTAACTCCCTCCTTCCTGGTCATGCTAGCCTTGCTCAGTGTTTAGGTTTCAGCTCAGAAGTCATCACCTCAGAGAAGCCATCACTAATCCTACAAATAAAAGACCCAAGAGCTCAACCACATTATACTCCAATAATTTTTCCATTATTCTGTTTTATTTTAATCTCAGTCCATCGTCATAGTCAGTTATAAATTTACCTGTTTAGAGTCTCTTCCTTACTAGAATTATAACCTCCATGAGAATAAGGATTTATATCTAGTTATCTGTCATATCTACGGCACTTAAAACACAACCTAGCACATAGTACATACTGGATAAACAATACTTTTAATGAAAAAAGTCATCTGTTCCTTAGGTTTGCATGATTTCCAAACCCACCCTATCCCTGGGTGACCCTCTTCTGCATAAACATCAATCTCGAATACAGTCTTTCAGTGGGATATCCCTTTGTGCCCCTTCGTGGGCCATTGTTGCCTCATCTATAAGACTTTTTGCCAGATAATTCTGAAAGCTTCATCCATTCTAAATTCTTATTTTTTCATAAGTTTCTCTTAAAGCTAGATATTCCTGGGCATGACTCTCTACTCAACAGTTTACCTTGGTTTTCCCACAGAGGACAATGATACAGAGTCCAATATTCGAGGGGCAGGGAATATCAGAATCACTGTTACCTCTTAATCTAAGTTTGGCCTCAAAAGAACCAAGACATGAAAAGAAATTTAAGGTTACATTAAATAGGTATTTCAAACCTGCACCTCTGGGACCTCAGCAGGCCTCACACATACTCATTCTGATCAGGTCTCTTGGAGCAGGTTAGGACAAAATATTGTATGCCCTGTTATCCTATTATATTAGGTTCTCACCTTCCAGGGTTATCATGTTTTGCTTCCTGAGCTTATGCCACACACTGGCTCCTAAGTCAAGTGAACAACTACTCTTTTCAAAAAAAGACACAAAAGACAGTGTTACCTTCTTATCTCATCCAGTCAGCCAGCCCTGGCCTGCCCTTCCCAAATAACTCAGTTACTGTGAACCCACCTTCACCCTGGTGACCGGGCCAGTGTTCTCTCACCAAGGAAAAGCTGACTTTACAACATGAGATGGGTCATACCAGGTCTGAGCCCTGCTGCTTTCAAAAACTAAAGGCTCCAATAGATGATATTCAAATGGCATTCTTTCATGTTTTGACAAATATGTATTAAGTGCTTATTAAGTGACAGTTACTGTGCTGGGGATAAAGTGGTGACTAATACAGATGCAATCCCACCACCTTCACAGAACATACCTACTAAAGCAAGCCTATCCAACCCATGGCCCACGGGCTACAAGCAGCCCAGGATGGCTTTTAATGCAGCCCAACACTTATTCGTAACCTTTCTTAAAACATTACGAGATTTTATTGTAATTTTTTTTAGCTCATCAGCTATCGTTAGTGTTAGTGTATTTTATGTGTGGCCCAAAATATTTCTTCTTCCAATGTGGCCCAGAGAAGCCAAAAGATTGAATACCCCTGTAGTAAAGGGAAGAACATTCAAGAAACATGTATAGAAATAATTATCATAAGTGAGATGAATGATATGAAAGGAAGGCACAAGAAACCATAGGAACAAGTAACACATGCAGATCGTCTAAATCTGGCATGTGGATGACAGAACAGTGTTCCAAATGGACTTTCCAGAGTAAGTGTGGCTGAGACCTGATGCTGCAAAGCTAAAGGTGCGCACTTAAAGCATGTGGACACAGCAGGCCCTCTGTCAGATGCTCTGCCCCAAGTGTTCCCAGGATGACTTCTTCCTCATCAGCAAAGTTCCGCTCAAATGCCTCTTCCTCACCCAGGCCTTCCCAGATAAACAAATGTTGCTTTCCACACACTTCCCCAACTCCTTATTGGTACTCTTGACCATAGCACCTTGCTGGTTCCCATCCTAATACTATTCTCAATTTGTTATTTCATATGACCTGGACACTCCAGGATAATGTGGGTTTCACATACTCTTGTTCCTTTTGAATAATTACTGTATAATTTTTAAACAAAATATATTTTCATTTTATTTCTCTAATACACTTGATGTTAAAATGTATAAATCGGGGGAGAAATCCAACCTACTTTTGGCTCAGTGTCTGTTACTGCATCTCCTAGACTTTGAGCAGCTAAAAGGCATGGAGGGTATCTTTCATCCCTTTATTCTCAGGAACAGAACAGCATAGTACCTGGAAGACAGTGGGACATCTAGAGTTGTATGCTAAACACACAGACCACATCTTAAGCCAGAAAGCAAATTGTCACAGAAGGAATTAGACTCACTTCCATCACTGGAAGTCAAAGAACACACCCCACTGATGGATAACAGACCTCAAAAAGGCATGAATACAAATGATAGGTCAAGAGATATGTCACTGTATAGATCCAGAACAAGTGAAAGCAGAGGCTCAAAGGAAGGACATTCTGATACATACTACAACATGGATGAACCCTGAAGACGTAATGCTGAGTGAAGTAAGTCAGGCACAAAAGGACAAGGATTCCACTTACGTGAGGTATTTAGAATAGGAGAATTCATAGAGGCTCAAAGTACAATGGAGGTCACCAGAGGCTGAAGAGTTATTGTTTAATGAGCATAGAGCTTCTGTTTATAATGATGAAAACATTCTGGAAATGCATAATGTTGATGGTTGTATAACACTGGTATTGTACTTAGTGCCACTGAATTTTATGCTTAAAAATGGTTAAAATGGTAAATTTTATGTTATGTATAGTGTACCATACACACACATACAATGTATGTTATTAGCATATTCCTCCAGCCAAGGCCTCTGAGACAATCTAAGAGGGCTTATTTCCTAGTGAATTTTGCAATTTGGTATTCCACAATAGCAAATCTTTTCAAAACATCATTGTAACTTGGCAGAATACTATATGAGGCATTATCAAATCTTAAAAATAAGCAACAGTAAAGGAAATTTAACTTAATATTCAATTATATCAAGCAAAGAAATAGTCCACTGGAAGAAACTAGAACAATGCCACTTACTAAAAGGCTTTCTATGATTAAAACAAGTAAAATACTAGTGAATAAAAAACTACAATGTTGTGCTGGCATGAAAAACATGAATGAACAGAGTTGCAGAATGATCACGAGCTTTAGGTGAGACAAAACTTACAGTCTGTTCCTAACCAGGTTGATTTTGCTGGAAAAAAAAAAAAAAAAAATTCTCCAGAGAATTATCACAAGCCCCAGAGACCCAATACTGGAGGAAAAAGAAAATGAACAGATGCCAACCCCAAGATGACCCAGAAGTTGGAATTATCAGACAAAGACTTTACTTTTTTAATTTTTTTGAGATACACTTTCACTCTGTCACCCAGGCTGGAGTGCAGTGGCGTGATTTCAGCTCACTGCAACCTCTGCCACCCAGGTTCAAGAGATTCTCATGCCTCAGCCTCCCAAGTAGCTGGGATTACAGGCTGCGCCACCACACCTGGTTAATTTTTGTATTTTTAGTAGAGATGGGGTTTCGCCATGTTAGCCAGGCTGATCTCCAACTCCTGACCTCAGGTGATCCGGCCACCCAAAGTGCTGGGACTACAGGCGTGAGCCACCACGCCCAGTCAAAGACTTTAAAGGAGCTATTACAATCATCAGCTATGAAGCAAAGGTGAATGGTCTCGAATGGAAAGATGAGAGCTCTCAGCAGGAAAAAAAAAAAAAGCTGTCTTTAAAAATGAAACTTTAGAATTGCAAAGTACAACACCTGAAATTAAAAACTTACTAGATAAGCTCTGCAAAAAAATGGAGAAGAAACTCAAGAGAATGACAGAGAAAACAAGGAATCTGAAGACATATCAACAGGAAGTACACGATCTGAAGAATACAGAGAAAGACTACTTTAAAATAATGAACAAACCTAAGGAACCTCTGGGATACTGTAAAAAGGTCTAAAATTTATACATTGGAGTCCCAAAAAGAGAGGAGAGATTGGTTTTAAAAAACAAGTGAAACGATATCTGAAAATATCCCAAATATGATTAAAAACATAAATGGACACACACAAGAATCTCAACAAATCTCAAATAGGATAATCCCTAAGAAAACAATGTCCAAATGCATCATCATCAAACTGTCGAAGACAAAAAAATTTTAAACTTGAAGGAAGACATAAAATAATGACACAATACACATAAGAAAAGTGTTTGAAATGACTGTCATCAGCAATCATGTAGACCAGAAAAGATTGTGAAACAACATTTGTAAAGTGATGAAAGAAAGGACCTGTCAGCTCAGAAAATTCCCTTCAGAAATGAAGGTGAAATAAAAACATCAGATGAAGAAAACCTAAGAGAACTCATTACCATAAGACTTACTCTAAAAAAAGTACTAGAGGAAGTTTTATTTTAGGCTGAAGAGAAATGATACCAGAAGGAAACATGGAACTTTAGGAATGAAGGAAGAGCAACAGAAATGGTTTGCATAGCTATAACAGACTATTTTTTGTCTTTAAAATATGTACGAGGCGAGATGCAGTGGTGCACATCTGTAATCCCAGCAGTTTGGGAGGCTAAGGTGGGAGGATCACTTGAGGCCAGGAGTTTCAGACCAGCCTGGGCAACATGGCAACACCCCATCTCTATTTTTAAAAAGTAAATAAATAAATTAAATTAAATATGTATGAGTATTGCAAGAAAAAAAGCAGAACATAGTCTAGGTTTTTTCCAGTGTATGTACATGTAATATATGACAACTCTAACACAGGGGATGGGGTAGTGGAATCTATGTGGTTATAGGACACATTTACTAAAAGTGTTAAAATGTTAACTCTATAGTGCAAGTTGTTATGTATGTATATTATACTGTAATTCTTAGAGCTACCACTAAAAATGATACTAAAGATATAGCCAAAGAGACAACAGAATTACAATGGAATGCTAAATACATATAGATGTAGACATAGATATAGATATAAATGAAAATATTCAAAAGTGAGGTTAAGAGATGTTGGAAGATGGAGTGAGGAGGTCTAGAAGACAGTGAAATAATGCCTGTAGTGTGCCAAAAGAAAATAACTGCCACCCTAAAATTTTTACTTAGTGAAAATATCTCTCAAAAATGAGGTACTTGAATTGGGGGCGGAGCAAGATGGCCGA
Organism: Piliocolobus tephrosceles; assembly: GCF_002776525.5. NCBI lineage: Eukaryota > Metazoa > Chordata > Mammalia > Primates > Cercopithecidae > Piliocolobus > Piliocolobus tephrosceles. Next base: position 56,656,715 of record NC_045435.1, on the reverse strand, counting down.
ATAGGAACAGCTTCAGTCTCCATCTCCCAGCGCGAGCAACACAGAAGACCGGCGATTTCTGCATTTTCAACTGAGGTACTGGGGTCATCTCACTCGGGAGTGCCGGACAATCGGTGCTGGTCAGCTGCTGCAGCCCGACCAGCGAGAGCTGAAGCAGGGCGAGGCATCGCCTCACCTGGGAAGCGCGAGGGGGAAGGGAGTCCCTTTTCCTAGCCAGGGGAACTGAGACACACAACACCTGGAAAATCGGGTAACTCCCACCCCAATACTGCGCTGTAACACCGGCACACCGGAGATTGTATCCCACACCTGGCCGGGAGGGTCCCACGCCCACGGAGCCTCTCTCCTTGCTAACACAGCAGTCTGCGGCAATCTAACCGCAAGGCAGCAGCAAGGCTGGGGGAGGGGCGCCCGCCATCGCTGAGGCTTAAGTAGGTAACTAAAGCCACTGGGAAGCTGGAACTGGGTGGAGCTCACAGCAGCTCAAGGAAACCTGCCTGTCTCTGTAGACTGCGCCTCTGGGGACAGCTCAGCTAAAGGAGTAGAAGCCTGTGAAGCGCGAACGACTCTGTCTGACAGCTTTGAAGAGAGCAGTGGATCTCCCAACACGGAGGTTGAGATCTGAGAAGGGGCAGTCTGCCTGCTCAAGTGGGTCACTGACCCCTGAGTAGCCTAACTGGGAGACATCCCCCACTAGGGGCAGTCTGACACCCCACACCTCACAGGGTGGAGTACACCCCTGAGAGGAAGCTTCCAAAGCAAGAATCAGACAGGTGCACTAGCTGTTCAGCAATATTCTATCTTCTGCAACCTCTGCTGCTGATACCCAGGCAAACAGGGTCTGGAGTGGACCTCAAGCAATCTCCAACAGACCTATAGCTGAGGGTCCTGACAGTCAGAAGGAAACCTATCAAACAGGAAGGACACCTATATCAAAACCCCATCAGTACGTCACCATCATCAAAGACCAGTGACAGATAAAACCACAAAGATGGGGAAAAAGCAGGGCAGAAAAGCTGGAAATTCAAAAAATAAGAGCGCATCTCCTCCTGCAAAGGAGCACAGCCCATCGCCAGCAACGGATCAAAGCTGGTCAGAGAATGATTTTGATGAGATGAGAGAAGAAGGCTTCAGTCCATCAAACCTCTCAGAGCTAAAGGAGGAATTACGTACCCAGCGCAAAGAAACTAAAAATCTTGAAAAAAAAGTGGAAGAATTGACAGCTAGACTAATTAATGCAGAGAAGGTCACAAACGAAATGACAGAGATGAAAACCATGACACGAGAAATACGTGACAAATGCACAAGCTTCAGTAACCGACTCGATCAACTGGAAGAAAGAGTATCAGCGATTGAGGATCAAATGAATGAAATGAAGCGAGAAGAGAAACCAAAAGAAAAAAGAAGAAAAAGAAATGAACAAAGCCTGCAAGAAGTATGGGATTATGTCAAAAGACCAAATCTACGTCTGATTGGGGTGCCTGAAAGTGAGGGGGAAAATGGAACCAAATTGGAAAACACTCTACAGGATATCATCCAGGAGAACTTCCCCAACCTAGCAGGCCAGGCCAACATTCAAATTCAGGAAATACAGAGAACGCCACAAAGATACTCCTCCAGAAGAGCAACTCCAAGACACATAATTGCCAGATTCACCAAAGTTGAAATGAAGGAAAAAATCTTAAGGGCAGCCAGAGAGAAAGGTCGGGTTACCCACAAAGGGAAGCCCATCAGACTGACAGCAGATCTCTCGGCAGAAACTCTACAAGCCAGAAGAGAGTGGGGGCCAATATTCAACGTTCTTAAAGAAAAGAATTTTAAACCCAGAATTTCATATCCAGCCAAACTAAGTTTCATAAGTAAAGGAGAAATAAAATTCTTTACAGATAAGCAAATGCTTAGAGATTTTGTCACCACCAGGCCTGCCTTACAAGAGACCCTGAAGGAAGCCCTAAACATGGAAAGGAACAACCGGTACCAGCCACTGCAAAAACATGCCAAAATGTAAAGACCATCGAGCCTAGGAAGAAACTGCATCAACTAATGAGCAAAATAACCAGTTAATATCATAATGGCAGGATCAAGATCACACATAACAATATTAACCTTAAATGTAAATGGACTAAATGCTCCAATTAAAAGACACAGACTGGCAAACTGGATAAAGAGTCAAGACCCATCAGTCTGCTGTCTTCAGGAGACCCATCTCACATGCAGAGACATACATAGGCTCAAAATAAAAGGATGGAGGAAGATCTACCAAGCAAATGGAGAACAAAAAAAAGCAGGGGTTGCAATCCTAGTCTCTGATAAAACAGACTTTAAACCATCAAAGATCAAAAGAGACAAAGAAGGCCATTACATAATGGTA